>NW_013952559.1:1022192-1028231 GCF_001266775.1 Austrofundulus limnaeus | reverse complement strand
CATTAGAAGGTTGATAGTTTCATTGAACTCTAATTCGGAACTGCACAGCATTCTGGGTTATGTAGGCAGAGGAACTTATAAAATGTATAACTTTTATTAGTAGTTTAGACATTAAAAACATTTCACAAATTGTCTAAAACGTTATAGTGCGACAGGACCGCAAGCAAGGTTGGTGGCATCAGCTAACTTGCTCACTCATTTGTAAGCTAGCAACAACCTGCTTAGCAATGCGCACAGTAGCTCTTTTGTGTTTTGCCATCGTACCTCACTGCTTAAAAATAAAAAGTACAATGTGGAGTAAAAGCAAGTGCAACTTCTCAAGAGGAAATTGTGGATAAAAGAGGAYAGGTCACATCACCAGTATGGCGGCATTAATCAACCTGAATGTATTTATCCATTTATTTTTCAGGTGAGCGGACAGATGTTGGGTGTGTGGTCCTGTGTTTTGTTGGTGTATATTTAATATACTCCTAATCGCTATTTCAGTCTTTCTATCTTTCTAATTACTTCTCTCTCTCTGTTTTTCTCTCTCTCTATTTTCTCTTCACAAAAAAAAATTAATCAACCTGTTTTTCTCCTGCTCCTTATTTCAAATGGGTAAAACAAAAAACTACTTAATTATCTATGGACATGAAATGCTTATATTGTATATTTTTCAGCCTCATCTCCCAGCCCTAAAAARAGGAGTGTTAAAATTTTAGTGTTAAACTTTTGAGTGTTGATTTTACACCCTCTAGTGTTATTTTAACACTTTGAGTACACTCACACCCAGTGTTGGTGTTAATCACAGTGTTGATTTCCTCAGTGTTGTCTCAACACTGGACAGTGTTAAATAAGCTCCGCCCACAGTTAAGTCTTTTGTTGTTCTATGACACCATGCAGTGTTGAAAGAAGTTTTCTGAAAAGCCCCYCCCTCTTCCACCTCATGTCAGACAGACCAGTATTTACCCAGCATTCCTTGCTGAGAAATCATACAGAAATGATGCTTTTGCATGTTTATGACTATTAAAGATGTTCATGAGAGTAAAAATTAGTTGTTCTGGTTAGTTTTCTTGTTCAATTTGATCAAGTTGTTCAACTTTAAGTTTGTTATTGGCCAAAAATCGACACCGTGAGTGAAAGGTATGTCCTGGTGTGTGAAGTGTGGCTCCATTATAATTTTCTACTAACTACTGAGTAGTGTTAATGCAACACTACAGGGAGTTTGATATTAACTCTGAGTATTATATTTACACTTTTAAGACACTCTCAATTTGATGGTGTATTGACACCTTGTGGTGTCTGTTAACCTTTCAAACAATTTCATTTTGTTAATAATAATAATAATACACTGGTGATATTTTTAACACTTTATTTTAACACTGTTGAAATTTTAATATGACACCCAGTTTTGTTGAATTTTTAGCACTGGCTGGTGTTGTTGTTAACGCTATATTTTAACACTAACTATTTTTATGTTAATGTGACACCAAGAATGTTGAATATTAAACACTGGTCGGTGTTAAATTAACAAAAAAATGAGTGTTAAAATTTAACACTTTCACAAACGTTATTTTAACACCAGCGAGTGTGGACACAGACACTTTGCTGGTGTTAAAATTAACACTGTGGGTGTTAAATTAACACTGGCATTTTTGCTGTGTAGAATCATTTTATTTAGCATTATTTTAGATGTGAAGGGAATAATTGTACATTAGAGATGGGATAAATGGGCTCTTTGAAGGGATCCGGATCTTGGGGAGCCGTTTGTTTRGTAGAGRRYTTCAAAAGAGCCGTTCGATTTTGAACGTATTACATCATCACYTAGGGAAATACGTCACCACGTAGACGTATGTAATGACGTCATCCCGTCACGTGGGTGGAACCATGTGTTTGTCAAGCGGAAACCCCCCTCCCCCTTTCACCGTGAGCTTCTGTATGCCACAACTCTGCCTGTTTTCAGTGCAAAAGCAAAGCGGGAGCGATTTAAGTATGAAAAAAATAAAGAACTAAAACTACAAATGGCTCGTTGCTGCTCGTGATTCAGCTCCTATCGTTCGTTGTAAAGAGCCGTTCAAAAGATTCGGATCGTTCACGAACGTCTCATCTCTATTGTACATGTACACAATGTGACCTTTTTCTTTCACCACCTTGTCATTTAAAAAGAAAACTATTGTGTGAAAATGAGTTGTCGCCCTTTTAAATGTACAACTTCAATCTTAAATTATTCCCCTTTGTTTATTTGTTTGTGTATTTATCAGTCTTCAGGTGGTTAAAAATTAAGATGCTAAAAGATATGTGTAATCCTATACACATGGTTCCAATGTTAAATTGCAGTTTATGCTTGATAAATTGTTAATGACTCCATTGTCTTCCGTCTTTCATCCTAATACTTCCAATAATGACTGCGATCAAATGAAGTAAGATTTTGCTGTTAAGAAATCCCTTCCTTATTCTGGCTGCAGGCGATGGAGTAATCCTCCGTCAGTCAGGCTGTTGGTGCTTCTGTCTGAGTAGATATTTTTTTTCCTCTGCTTACTGATGAAAGCACAACTCACTCGGATGTTGCTTTGAATAAAATTATCTGCTAATATAAGAGATGTAAAAATGAAAAATTGAAGCATTATAATACATGCCTCTGGTGGCTTTTAGTCCAACTTATTAAGGGTGAATAGCTCGAAAACTGATTTGTAATTGTTATTTTTTTTATCTTATTGCACTCTGCACAATATTTTCTTCTTGAAGATATTATCTGAAACACATGTCTGGAAAAGTGACAGCATGTTGTTTTTTTTTAATAGTCTAAGAAGAATATCTTCAGAGTATCTTGCTTTTGTTTACATGTAGAGATGGAAAATGTCACCWTCCATGGTCTGAATGGACAGTTTTYTGTTTAGYAAAGACCACTTGTTTATTTTCGTCGTGCATTGTTAAATTTTGATTGTGTGTCTGTAATGCTAAAAATTCAGCTTTAAAGTTTGATTTTATAAAGACTGAAGGAACAAACCCCCAACTTTTTCCTAAAACACAGAAAGGCTGGCTCTTCTAAGAACAGAACATGAGTTTTTTTATTATTATTTCAACATGACTTAATTATCTTTGTAGCTGCTGGCAAAGTGGATTTTTTGATGAGCAAAGTTGTTTTCAGATTGATAATSTAATCATAGCTGGATAATAATAGTCATAAAGTCATAAAGGTTTAGGACATGTTTTGATTAATTTAAGACGTTTCTTTCCTCCTCAGGATGAGAGTCGAGTGAAGGTAACGGTCATGGAAATCCTTCCTTTGGACCACAGAGAGTACAGCAGGAGACTCCTGCGCAGCATCCGGAGCTTGGCTCGCTGAGTTCTGTTCCTGTCATCCAAAAACCTGCCTGATATTTACACATTTCTGCTCGGTTCTCACTGGACTAGACCAGGACTGTGGCTGGTGTCAGACTTTGTTTTTTTTGTCCAGCTGTAAGATATATCTGACTAAAACAAATGAGAAGCAGCAAGTGATTCATGTATTTTAATGGCAGCCAAACAAAGACGTTTGTGTTTCGTTTTCTTCAGCTGACAAAGTGTGAAACAAACAGCAATATTTTTATTCACTGTTTTAGCATTAAGAGTTTTTAAAGTTTCATGTTAAAATTTGCATTGATTCGTTTTCTCATCCATTGACTCATGTAACTTAAAGGCCACATTTTCTTTCTTTATAAAAGTGAATCAGTTTTTTGTTCAGAGTTTGCTAAAGCAAACGTCCTTTGTTAGCTTTTAGCATTTAAATGTAGCAGTGAGTGCAACTTTAGGTTTTGTTCAAAATGTTAAGGCCTTTTTGATTGTTGTTTTTTATTATTATAATTGTCACTTTGTTTTCCTCATTTCTGGAATAAAAAGGCAAACCAGAAAAAATGATTTAAACCACACAAAGACATATTTGTTTTGTTTTGTTTTGTTTTTTTTAATAAGGGATCTTTGKTTTCTTGTAACATTAGACATAATTTAATAAACATTTACTTCAACTGTAAAACAAAGACTGTAAAAATGCTGTAGGCCGTTTAGTTTTTATTTCAAAAATAGTATATTCATGTATCGTGCCATTTTGTTAACGTTGCGAAGCATACTGGGTAAATGATGACGTTCAGACGCTCTCTGGTTTCATTTAAAAGAGTCGATCATCAGATATTGTCCCAGATTAACCTTCAGGGTGGATATAGATCACTAGCAGCCTCGCACCGAGGACCTATCCACGTCATTTACCCAGAATGCTTTGCCTGTAAACAAAATGGCCCCGTCCGTGCAATATATTTTTAAACATTTAGTTTAAAAATTATAAAAACTGAACATCCTACAGTATTTTTACAGTCTTTATTTTACAGTTAAAGTATATGTTTATCATGTACAGTCCAGTGTTACAACTAATCGGGGATCCCTTTAAAGAAATTTCTCTGATTGATGCTCAGACACTTCACTGTGGTGCAAACCACCCTTTCACTGCTGCAAAATAACAATAATGCAATAAAAAATGTCTCTGTGTTCCATGTGTGACGTGACCCTGATGCATGCTGACAGCCTGACTCTGCACCATCAGGACCTTGTCCTGGCTGCTTTGGCCTCATTTTGTGAAGACTTAACCATCCGCTTGCTGATCTTTTCATCTCTTTTATTTCCCTCGAAATTTCCAAAGCGAAAATGTGAAAGGCGATTAATGGAATGATCAAAGGCCGCTTTTGTTTCAGCACAGCTTAAACATCCAAAGTGGCAAGCTGTTTTTGATGTTGTTTTGTTCTAATTATCAAAATCAAATCTTGATTAATATTTTTTTAGCTCTTTGAATTTCTTAGAAATGAGAGCAGGTGGTGTGGATTTAAAGAGAAGTCTGCAGGATCTGAAAGTCATTTTCACTTTAAAGCTCTGGTTGAGTTTAACATGTCAGGAGATGTGGAGCAGTGAAGGAAGCACTGTGGACATTAATGTAGGTAAAATAGCTTTTCTTGTAATGTCTGTCCTTTGTGAACTCTATTTAAGATGAAGTAGTGAACTGATGAGGTGGCCGTACTGCGTTGGAAATGTGAAAAGTCTGTTGAACATGCAGTGTGTCTCTATCTGCAGTGTGTGTGTGTGTGTGTGTGAGAGAGGCTACAACAAGGACAGGAAATGGAAATGAGCTTCTGTTATCACAGAGGTCACAGCCCTGATCACAGTCTATCTGTCCACAGTGCTGTCTTAAACCATGCTGTGTTTRAATCAAGCTCTCCAGAGTGTGTGTGCTGTGAGGAGGAGGAGACTGATGGGTGTGACCATGAAAGAGCCACCATTTCTACGAAACAATGTGTAAAACACTTGTGAAGACTCTTGATATTTGTGTACTTGACCTTTTTATATGAGCAACACTAGAATAAATGTCTTTCACTGACATAAATTTAGTTTTATTACAAGTACGGGCTGTGTGCATCATTCTTCATAGTGCTCATAGTGTCCTATATACATTAATATTTAAAGCTGCTGCAAGAGAAGAAAATTAAATTCAACAGATTTATTATTTAGTTTGTTTTTATTTGGAGCAAAATATGAGCACAGTTGATGCTTTTTTTTAAAGGACCAGAAAATCTTTTCTCTTTCAGGAYCAACTTTATCAAGGTAGCAAACACCACTTCAGGTAATTCATACGCAGATTTCTAGAAAAGTCATTCATCTGGAATAGGAGGAAAACCGACACATCCACTCTCCAGCTTCTGGAGGATCTCAAGGTGAGAAGGCCAGAAATGATGCACGATCGTTCCATCAAGGGTCTGCATCTGATGTGGGACTCGCCCAGAAAATCTCCAGAGGAAGAAGGTAAGTAAATTTCAATTCAATTCAAATTTTTTTTATTTATTTCATTTTAAAATAAAAACAAAGAAAAATACATTACAGATAATACACAACATATCTTAGAGGAAAATAAAAACAAAATGAAAGGCGGCAGAAGAAGAAAAGAATCTTGTAAAGTCTGCTCCTTTTGTTTCCAAATATGTTTTCACTTTGAACTGTGATTTTCAATTAAAACAATACTAATTAGGATTTATATATATATAT
>NW_013952559.1:1019445-1022099 GCF_001266775.1 Austrofundulus limnaeus | reverse complement strand
GCTCAGCTTCTAAACTGTTCCATAAGTCTATGCCTTGAATTGAGGTACATCTCTCTTTCAGACTAGTTTGAATCCACAGCTTTACAAACATTTCTATTCCCTTCAGATTGTAAGAACTGTGTCTCTTGATGAAATTAGCTTGAAGATTTGGTGGTAACATGTTTTTGTGGGCCTTATACATAAATAGCAGAATGTTGTAATCGACCAGATCATAAAATTTCAAATTTTCATTTTTATAAATAATTCATTATTAGACGGATGTACAGTATGTAGTCTTTTCTAGCAATAATTCTTGTTTTTTTATTTATTTATTTTTCTGCAAAATTTGATTTGTATAGTTATTTTCACAGATAAAGATCACATGGAGCAATTACCATTTTCTGAACTATTACATCACGATATTTGCAACAGAATGTGTAAATAAGGTCTGGACCAATTGTTTGGTCTTCATTCTCCTCTGGCTACATGTAACATGTAAGGCTGGATGGACAAGTCTTATAATTAATTTGTAAATAAGAAGTTTCTGCGCAGCTATAACCCCTCATCAAACTGGAAAGATGAACGGGTGGGCAGGCTGTGAAGCTCATTAAAGAGACAGCCTAAAAATGAGTTGATCTGAGACGCACCTCAAAGGGGTGAAAGGGGGGTTTGTGAAGTTACGATAAGGAGCAATTCAGACGAAAGCATTGCAGTTTCACTTTATAAAGACCAACTGAAGGATTTAAATGAAAGAAAGATTTAAAAGCATATATCTACTTTAACATTTTWGGAGCTGTTATGATTTCCTGAGTCATCGTTATTCTCATAACTTGTCTAAAATGAATCCAACAATACATTTATTATTCAACCTTCTGTATGATATAAAAGACTCTTAATTGTATTTTGTTTTTTCAACAAAAGACTGACAAGGATAAGATTTTTTAATTCAAAAAGCATAAGCCAGAACACAACATCTCATTAACAATCCACGTGAACTCCAAACGTGTCCTTTTAGCTACGACCTGCAGTAAGAAGCGTGCTGTCGATGGTTTGCCWACTTGATCTCACAGAAGTCTTTAATCGACGTTTTGAACGCCTGTTTCTGTTCAAGTGTTGTCAAGAGCCCTTCAGCCTCATCGAGGTGTTTCTGCTCTGTGCTGTCCTTGTGTTGTGCTGGTTGAATGTAAGATCTCAGTTATCTGAGTGTAAAAAACATTTTTTTTTTCAGTTGGAGAACAGATGCTCTGCGGCATTTTCTTCTCTTTCATGATATGCATTCTTTAGGCGCTTAMTTCTCATTGTCGTCATTGTTAAGATAATTATTTTTTACCATGAAGGTTTTTTCCTTTTTCTTTTCACATAAATCACTAAACTCCCTTTTATTGCCCCATTCATTTCACTTRTTTCTCCTCTGTCCTTCTGCTTACCTGCAGTATTGTTTATGTTTTCCATAAAATTGTCATTATTTCTCCCCCCATTGATTTCTTTTCCCTCTCTGCTGGCTCTCATCTTTCTCTCTTTGTTTCTCTCTTGCCCTCCACTAGTTAAATAAACCTCCCCTATTGCCCTCTCTCTCTCTCTCTACATCATGAGCCTATTCGCCGGAGGGTATGAATAATTTTTTCTGCTCCTCTTGGAGAACCAGAGGCCATGCCGACACCAAGGCTGGAATGCACCGTGCCCACTATGAGCCTGTTCTCGTGCATGATTACTGTTCAAGTGTCGAATGGTTGGAATTTTTTCACTGCAACTCGGTTTCTAACAACACGAAGCAGCGTGAAACAGGAAGTGTTGTTTGTAATGTAAATTACTGGACTCAGTATTGACAAAAAAATTGCAGGTGGTCACAGGTAGCGAATCCCAGTCGGCACAGCAAATTGAAGTGACTAGCAGGTTTTTACGGCATGCATACATAACAGGCAAAGGATTAAATTAAAGAATACACTCAAGGCTATGAGTGGCATCAAATGAAATTGGACATCACATAGAAAATCCCAGTGGACTTCATTAAAAATAAAATTTTTGCACTTAACAGCTTTCAGGTGAGCAAACTTCAGTGATTTAGTGTGTGGAAAAATATAACAAAAACTAGCTTTAGAAAAAAAATCCTTTTTATGGTGTCAGAATTTTTATGCATCTTTGAACAAAATAACAGAGATAAATAGACATTAACCCACACAATAGATTATTGTAAATTCACAAATAACAAAAGTTATCTTCAAAAATGAACATAAAAGGTAAAAGATGAACATAAAAGGTAAAAGCCAAAGTTCTATAATGTGAGAATTATACAAAACACTAAAGCAAAGATTAAAACAAACATAAAATGGAAGTAAACAAGGTTCCCACATGGCAGACATGTTGTGATTTGGATTAGGCCCAAATCTTTCAATGCCACAGCAGAGGTTTGGTTTATGTGAGCTGCCCTATGAAATGACCACATCTGGACCACCAAATCATTTTTTGCAATATCTTGACTGAGTGTTTGGTGTTAGCGCATTGTGTGGGCCAGTGTGGGGTGCCGTTTGTAAAGTTATACAGGCAAAAATTACCACCAATATTTTTTGTTTTATTTAGCCTTTTATGAGAAAAAAAGAACAGATTTGTTTTTCAAAGTCAGTTTTTCACCATATGTTTCATACATTTATAAATGTCATAGTTTATAAACTAAATAT
>NW_013952559.1:1014347-1019231 GCF_001266775.1 Austrofundulus limnaeus | reverse complement strand
ATAAATCTGTTCTTTTTTTCTTATAAAAGGCTAAATAAAACAAAAATATTGGTGGTAATTTTTGAGTGTGTACTGTAACTTTATGATCGGCACCCCATGGGCCAGAACTGGGTCTGACAAGTTTGTCATATGGGGTTATTTTTTATTTTATTTGTTGAATTCTCAGAATTTGTCGGCAAATCCGCAAAAGAAGAAATGGGAACTTGTTGCACCTTTCATGTCAAAAGAAGCAATCAAAGTATCACGAAAGCAGCTGAATCAACTCTGATGAGGGAAAAAAATAGCAAACATTCCTCAAAACACCTCAATGTATGTTTTGTCTATTGTGACTGCCATCAGTTGACAAATTGGTGTCTCTGGGCTGTGATGTAAAGAAGCAGCGGTACCGACTGCTGAGCTCGCACCGCCGCAGCTGACTTTTGGATATTTCACTGCTGAAGGCTCGAGGCCCAATTGAAGCGCACTTGGAAACGGGTTGCGATTATGACAAATATATTATTAGGACGTGAGAGAGAATTGCCTCAGTCGTCATCAATCAAATTCGCTTTTTTCCCCTCCTTTTTTGTTTCCAGCAGATTGTTCTCTGCTGCCATGGGCTCAGCTGGTGATACAGAGAAGGACAAGTTTGAAGTGGATTTACTGCGAAAGCTTTTCTCCAGTGGAAYCTCAAATGCTTTTGTAAAAAAAATAAATAAAAGTATTCAACTGCTGTGAGAGAGCATGGCTTTTAAACAAAATATTGTTCAGCTTTCTTGGTTTTGAATGAATGTTCTTTTTCTGGAAATAATTAGTTGTTCAAAACGACCAGGAGGTGATTCAGTCAGGAAGTCAGAGCTGGAAAAAGCTGTTTGGATGAAAGTTCAAACAATTCAGTTTCCGGCAGCCAGCATCTGGACTGACTGGGTACAGAAAGTGAGTGAATGAGAAAAAAACTAAACAAAACAAACAAACAAAAAAAAAACTGAGAGAAGTCAAGTTCCGTTCAAAACTTCTCTGTCAGGCAAAACTGACTCATGTCACCATGTAATAAGAGATTTCCTGTTCAACACAAACACACGTTCCCTTTCTTGTTTTACCTCCACTGCTAAAATACATTTTATGCAACAAAATACAAAATGTATTCCATGCACACACGTCGACTCTTCATCTCCAGTCTACATTAGGATTTTTGAGATTTAAATATATTTTAATTTTAAAGGGGCAATATCATGCAAAGTCAACGTTTTTGAGTTTTATATCATGTTATAATGTTATACTTTCATAAAAAACAAGCCCAAAGCCTTGCTTTGACTCATTCATGCATGTTTGATAAATCCTGCAGCGTTTTTAGGAAGCCATGCTGAGGAGCAAAACGACAGGTGGGGACCAGAAACGCCTCTGGGACGTGTCTTTAAGCCGACCTTCCTCATCATGGAGCTCAGCTCCCCAGCCCCCAACCCACACACCCCGCCCATGACTCCTGCAGACTCTCGGCAGTAACAGAGCAAAGTGAAAGTGAAGCTTAAGCTGTCTGCTGCTCTTAACACAACGTCTCACTCAGTGAAGCTCTTTTCAGATTCAAAATACCTTTGAGGAAATGTGTTTTCAGATGCCAAGTAAATTGCATCGCAGCGTACACACACACACACTGAACAGGATGGGGCAGAAGCAGAAGGAGGTTCTTAAAGAGACAGAGGCCAATTTCAAGGCGTTTAGAAGAGAAAGTGATGAGAAGATAAGTTTATTTTCTATTTAAATATAAAAACATCATTTTAATAACAACTAAAGGTGACATAAATACTTTATTATGGTCTAGTATTTAAATGTATGCCTGAGAAACACATAATATAGCCCCTTTAAATAAAGTCATTGGTAGGACAGACCAACGTCACACATGAGTCGTCAGTGGCCCGTGGACCACCATTTGAGTAGCCCTGGTGTAAAATTATTTATTTTTCAGAAAGAAATCTGTCTGCCTTTTATTTACAAGTTGTTGTTTCTGTGATTTCTTTCTTTGTTTTCTTTATATTTCCTTCCTTCCTGCCCAGAACAAACCGCATTAAACCCCCGTCGTCGAAACACCAGTATGACACGTGTGCACGATGGTGATATGAAGCACTGAATGAATGTTCTGTTTGGTTCTGTTCCTGCTGCAGCCGCCCGGTGTTGTTCAGTCAGTCTGTTTGATGCCGTCTCTGTGCAGCTGTGGTGTCTTTAGGATGAGCCTGTTGATAAGTGTCTAAAGCTTCTATCCTCAGAACCTTAAATCGGATCAGGATGATGCGGCTGCGATAACTCCTGTTGTTCTCTTTGCTTATCTGGAGGATTAGAGACACCTGCTTGTACAGCTGCAAGATAACTTATTCTACTTTGCTATTAGAGAGAAGACTTTATGAATTGTAAATATTCTGTCACAAAAAATATACTGGGCGTAATGTCGCCTTTGTGTTCAAACATCTTCCAAAAACCAAGTGAAGTCTTTCTGTTTCTGTGCTTTGTTGTGTAAGTAAAAGTTTATTCAATGCCTCTCAAAGGATTATTATTTTTCTTTACAATTAGGTAAAACATCCCAGTTTAATGGTTTCTCAATAAAAAGGTGGCAGCCTCAAACACCCTGTAAGCAAAGAGGAGAGGGTCGATGGACCACCACTTTGATTAGTGATGATGAAAGGAAAATGTTCCTAAAATTATCATTTAGCAACAGAAATGTTACATCAACAGTTCCTTTTAAAGAAATTGCAGGAATACTTTAGAGCAAGCAAGAAGACAGGCAAACATCCATGTTTAAGTGATGTTTAAAGTCCCTTTTTTTCAAACTGACATGACCAATAAGTTGTTTTATAACACTTAGCTGTAATTGTGGAAATTTTATGCATATTAGAACTAATATTTAGTTTTGATTGAGCCTTAAAGGCAGATTTAGCAAGCAGGAGACAAAAATTAGCTTCTGTTTGGAAATCACAAGTGGCGCCTGTGGGTGTGTCTTCCTACATTTTTATTAATGTCATAAGAATTTATCGTTCAGTTGAAAGCGCTCAGCCCTTTTTTATGGTTTTGGATCAGAGAATATAAATGTGTAGGGAAGATTCAGAGTTTTGCACTATGATTCCTCACTTATACATTCGTGACCTGTGCTGCAAAATAAATGATGAGGAATTTTGCAATACTTCTGTTTTCAAATTCTCTTGTTCTCAAAAGTTTCAAAAATGATAAATTGTTTGTTAAAATTTGATAAATTATAACCTGGCCTGTGGCAAGTTTGAAAATCTATTTTTTATTGCTCTAGAACTCGTGTCAAACTCAAGGCCTGCGAGACAAATGTGGGCCGCCACTGTATTTTGTGTGGCCAACAAGAGCCTCAAAAATGCATTAAGGRCTTTAAAATAAGTGTATAATTCTCTGTTGGAAAGTGAGAGAGTTCAACATTCAAGATGACAGCTAGTCACCACAACTCACATTAAGGAAAACTTTAATTTCATTTTTACTAGTATTTCTGCATTATTTATTTCACATGTCAGTTGTACATGTAGTACTTCTGATTGCTCATGAAAGTATATGTTAAAACACAGCTTGTATGCATGAAATACCACATAGAGCTCAGTTATTGTTTGTTAGCGGTGCTCAGCTGTAGCAATAAGACAAGGATCGTGACGTTTCGTGTTTAGTTGAAGATAAATGCGAAATGTTGAAGGAAAATACAACTGACCCTTTGAACCCAACCTAATGCTCATGTGGCCCCCGATGAAGAATGATGCAATTGAGAATTCCAGCCCTTTATTTAAATTAAAAAAGATGAGTACCTTAGCTTCACAATGACACCTTACAATATACAAACGTATTTCTCAGAAGGAAAATGATACATTTTGAAGAAAAGGGACAAAGACCTGTTACAAACCTTTTGACATAAAGTTAGATCAGGATTATAAGCTATTTGAAAACGCAAAAAGGTACAGAAAACCTCGATCATACATCTTATGGATGATTTTCATTGCGCTCACATGTTATTTGTTTTGGACTTGCTGTCGAGTCGAAATCAACAGATGCAGCGATGCTTCTGTCTCCTGCTTCTTCTGCTCTTCTCTGTGTTTCCAGCTGCGAGCTAAGTGGAGATGTGGCTAATTACCCAGTTTACACCACAAACATAATTACACCCCTATGAGAAGCTACGCATGGAACGTGTTGTATACATATTGACAAAAAGGGGCAGAAACGCTCTCTGCTCTGTGCATTTGTTRGTCTGAAGTCGTCACGCGCACCAGAGAGGAGTTCCTGGGAGGAGCTTCATGAAAGTCACTGTTTAATATTTAATCAGGGACTCGAAGACAATTTAAGGCAGGATTAGTGAAAGAAAAACAAAGTTTTTCAAAAGGGCTAACTCAACAGAAAGTGGTTTCTGACTCTGACTGAAACAAAGCTCGAGGCACATAAATCTTTCTCCCAGAGGGACGAGGCTAATCACAGATGCACATCTGCAGCTTCTTTACTCCACCAGATTATCGGTGCAGGGGGTATCCAGCAACGATGCAGCAGATCATATTCCCAAACACACATCCTCAGGAGGTAATTGGTGCAAGTGTCGCAATCTGGTACTAAAAAGAGAGAAAGCTTCTGCAGAATGAAATGAGGAATGAAAAGTAATCAGAGTTGGAAAAAAATGCTGCTCGTGTTGATTGAGACATTCTGCCTTTTAGAATTTTTGATCAGTCTTAAAATTGTTAATTATAGTTTTTCTATCTCATCATTATGAAATAAGTATCTTGCGCAGATAGTCAAAAAAAAACATACAACTTGAACTTACAGATATTTCATTTGCAAGTGTCGCAATCTGGTACTAAAAAGAGAGAAAGCTTCTGCAGAATGAAATGAGGAATGAAAAGTAATCAGAGTTGGAAAAAAATGCTGCTC
>NW_013952559.1:1012302-1013962 GCF_001266775.1 Austrofundulus limnaeus | reverse complement strand
ATATAAAACATGATGAAACATTTTAGTTGTAAGTTTTAAAGTTTTTGGCAAATCGACTCCAGTTTAACATTTTGAAGGCTGTTAGTTGAAGCAGACTCGGCCTGTATGATTCTTTTTTTCWTTTTTGTTTGTTTAGTGCGTGTATCCTGATTGCACATTGATTAAATGTCACTGCATTTTAATTCCTGGGGACATAATTAGACCTTGTGAAAGACGAGTGGACCATCATCATTTTTTATATCTTCTCCTTTTGTCCCAAAACCTCTTGGCAGGAGATGTTTGTGTATTCAATCTAAAAATCTTTATTTTTTTTGCACATTTGCATAATTAGGTAATCATTCTTGGACTGAACAACAAACGATGCTTTATTTATTTATTTATTTTCGTTCTATACTGCATTGTGCTGTTCAGAGCTTATAAGGCCTTGTTTTAGTTCCTCAGCCTGGTTGGAACATTTTGGCGAACTGGTTTGGCTTCCTGCAGGCTAAGCAGACACATTATGCTGTGAGGATGATCTGGATGATGAGACTGGATCTCCGCAGTGGGGCCCACAAAGAAGCGAGCAAAGCAGGGACCCCTCCAGGGTTTGAACATGAGGTTGGCAAAGCAGGAAGCCCCCCCAAAGGTTAGCAGACCCACATGCAAAGCAGGGACCTCCGCAGGGGTCGAGCAGACTGTTGAGGCCTCTCAGGGGAACAGACGGTGTGACAAACAGGAAGGCGATGGCAGAAACCCCTTCTGGGGTCCAAGAACGGGTGATCATGCCAACTCCAGTCCAGCAGGAACATAAGCTGATTTTAGAGGAGAAAACAGAAAGGGAGTGGATTATGACCCCCGTTTGGAGACTTGTGGAGCACCAACGAAGTTTGGCTAGATAGGCAAGACATCAGGTCACTTCAGTTGACTTTTTGAAAACTGCAAGAGCTCCAGTTCTCAACCAGAACCATATGCTGGATCTGTCTGGACTTTTTTTCTTTTTAACAATGACGAGAGACATCCAGACCCAGAGTTAGTTATTAGTCCTACATTGTGTCAGCATGCAATGGAAGTTATTGTTCTGTGGTGTTTTTTGTCAAACATTTTTGTCCTGTGTTTTATCATAATTCACTAACTAAAGGCAGAATCACATAGTTATACAATAAACATAAGAAGTATCTGTATCAAATAACACTATATTTATTTGGCATCAGATCAATACACAAAAGTCCTAGGATCACTGTGATGCCATTAATCCTTATGCTCATTTATTTATCCAATAAAGCATCTGTTAAACAATAAAACCCAATTGTAAAATCAGTTTTGGTACCAAGTTTACAACAAAGTGTGAACAGCAGGGGTGGAGCCAGGGGGTGGCCAGGGGTGGCCATGGCCACCACAGACAAATCTTTGGCCACCCCATTGGCCACCCTGCTGACCCTGCTGTACACACCCCTACATAGCGAAACAAGCTTTAGGGGTGTAATAATCTTCCTAAACAGTTGGTGGCAGTGTTTAACAGTTTGAAACATCACCAAGCTCTATCACTGAAGAAGAATAATGACAAGGAAGTGATGTTTTTTTAAATATATAGAACATGCCTATGTAATCTGACTTATGTTGACAACTTTTGGACTTATGGTGACAAATGTTATTATTTTCATTTGTCCATCCATCCATCCAT
>NW_013952559.1:1009455-1012255 GCF_001266775.1 Austrofundulus limnaeus | reverse complement strand
GGCCAGAAAGGCCCGATAGGACTCCTTCTTCAGCTTGACAGCATCCCTCACCGAAGGTGTCCACCAACGGGTTCGAGGGTTGCCGCCGCGACATATTTTCATTTGTTTTTTTTTTTTTTTTTGTCATTTTATGCTATGAAGGCTGCACGATTCTCTGTCCCTTTTGGTTATGAATAGGCCGATCACTAAATCAGAAAAAGTGAAGCACCCCTCTAAATTCACTGTTGGTGTTTATCAATGTTGCACCTGTTCATTGGATAAAATCATTGATATTAGTTTTAAACATGCAGTTTAGAGTCATCCTTATTTGGCACAATGACATGTGTTACAATTAAAAATAAATTGATAACCAATTAAACAATATACAATTAAAAAGCACCCCTAAAGTCATTGTATATGATAAATTATGTCACAATAATTAACCTTATCTCAGCCAAAGCAGTGAGTTTAAAACAGGATGATGGAACTAGTTTAATGAATAATCTGTCTCTGAAATAATTATTAAATCAAGTGTTTATTTATGTAGGGAAAATTATGTTTAATAACCTGTTAAAATACACCAGAATGTAGGAAATGGCATCTATTTCATTCAAAATTTTCTGGGGGAGGACCCCCAGGCCCCCCAACAGTGTGTCCCCCCACTTTTAAAATGTTTCTGATACCCATGTTTATAAGGTAGTCACTGCCTGTATAAGGACATGAGGAAATGAACAAAGCACAAATATATACAGAAACTTTCAAGTAAAAAATGATGTAATATTCCTGGCCACCCCTGTGTGAGTAGTGGTCCCCGTCTGGCCACCCCTGTGTGAGTAGTGGTCCCCGTCTGGCCACCCCTGTGTGAGTAGTGGTCCCCGTCTGGCCACCCCTGAGAAAAATGTCTGGCTCTGCCACTGGTGAACAGAAGTGTCACATCTGACCACAATCATCTGAAATGGTTTCATAACAACAGTCTGAGCAGCCCTGAAGACAGCAGACCTGATTTTCTCATTTAGATTCCACAGCTTTTCAAACAGGRTTGTTGAAAACAACAAGAGAATGGAGGGAAGAGTTCTAAGTCTAGAGGTAAATTGCAGATGGTCGACCAAGAGTAGAAAGCAACCAAGGTTTAAACAAAACAGGATTGTTCAGAAAAAGATTAAAACCAAACTGTGATCATGGCGTGAAGAGCCAAAGTTTGCAGGAACTAGTCTGTGACAGGCGTAAAACTTCAATTCCCTGAAGATAGATCCTTGTATCTGCTGCTGTGTCATCGAAGGCAGGTGATTATAGGGCGTATTTACAGGTTTATTTATTTTTTTTTTTGGCTACGTGTTTTGCGTCTTGTATTCAGCCACCTTTACAGCAGCGTCTGCTCGTTTTGTTGTCAGACTAATTAAAATCTCTCCCTCCTTCCCTCTTTGTCGTCTCATTTATCCTACACCTTCCCCTAATGAGCTCACCCTAATCAGACATTCTATTTCACTTAGAAACTAATGAAATGTTCAAATCATTCACAGGGAGYTTTTATGTTTTATTTTAAAAGAGTGATTTAAAAGAAGAAGAAGAAGGAAAAAAAGTAGAACAGCTCTTTTTTGTGCCAGTTATCATTATTTCCACACAAAGAACTTCCTGCTCTCACTGTGGTTTTGGAGCTTTAATTGGAGGGAAGGTTATCGTGCTTTGGAAGAGTTTTTTTTTCTTTCACATAGAAATAATACCATATTTCATTACTGATACTCTTGTAGTAAGGGTGTCCAGGAGAACCGGTTTATTATGTTGTCTTAAGACTGCAGGAGGACATCACTCACAAATTATACTGTTCATCCTGCCAATCCTTTCCACCACACTTCAGAGGACAAGGCGGTCATTTAGCTAAAGAGGAGGAAATGATCGGTTTTTTTTTTCGTTGTTTTTTCTGGGCTGTATCCGGGCCGTGCAGTGAGCAGTACTGTAAAAACAAATGTGTTGTTTCTACTCAAAAATATGTTCAAAACACTTTGAAGTGATAAAAAAAATCTTTGCTGACATAATATTTCACAAACTCTGTTAAAACATTTTTCTTATCAGTCATGAGTTTACCGGGGATGTCTGTCTGATTTTTGAAGATTACAAAACGCTACCAGAGGCTTCTAGTTTACAAAATAGGGCACCAAAATGGTTCAAAACAGACCAATCAGTTCCAACTCTTGCTCTGACATCACAGATGTACAGCCAATCAAATTCCTTTTACATAGGTAGGCAGGTCCTGGGGTTTTGAAGTTTAAAAATTAAAGAGTAAAGGTACACCTAGTGATGACACAGGATGTGTAAAATGAAAATATGCTTGTTTTATGGGTTTTTTTGGACTAAAAGTTGGCAAAACATGCTGAAAAGAGGAAATATATTTGTTTATTCTATCAGGTGTTTTAAGAGCTTCAGGATTAGGAGTGATTTTTGAGACGAGGAAATGTCTTTGAAAAGACTAACTTTGCTACGTCCCGGCCGCCATTTTGGATATTTGGATCAGTTCACAAAAAAACAACAAAACATCAAAAATAAATTAAAACCCTTTATATCCTGCTGCTGTTGGTTTATAAGCTGTTTGGATGCTTTGAAAAAAAGTTAGGATTTACTGGCGTCAGATTTGATATTAATAACAAGAAGCTGGGGATCTTGTTCACGAATGGGGGAAGAACGGAGCGGGAGATCGACAGGCGGATTGGCGCAGCGTCTGCTGTAAAGCGGGCGCTGGACCGGTCCGTCGTGGTGAAGAGAGAGCTGAGTCAGAAAGCGAAGCTCTCGATTTACCGGTCGATCTACGTTCCTACCCTCATCTATG
>NW_013952559.1:1005440-1007484 GCF_001266775.1 Austrofundulus limnaeus | reverse complement strand
AGAAGTGGCTGGGGAGAGGGAGGTCTGGGCCTCCCTTCTGAAGCTGCTGCCCCCGCGACCTGACTCCGGATAGGCGGAAGAAAATGGATGGATGGATGGATGGATGGATGCAAGAAGGTGTTGGCTGCATTCCCTGTCATGTTGCTGATTATTGATCATTTATTGTATGTTAATCATACTTTATACTGAATGGTAGAATATGATTCCTCTGGACATTACCTTTGATTTGAGCCCTCGTTGAAGTCTCGGTGTTGTAAAATGTTGACGTTACAGTCATTGGAAAATGTTGTGTAGCTTATTGGACATAATTGGACAATTTGAAAATGGGCATTCTTGCTGAAATTGTGTTTAAAATTGTTGTTTTTATGCTATTGTTATGAAATTTGAACTGATAATAGTTGTGATTTGATGCTGTAGATATGAAATAATTTTTAAAGCAGTACCTTCTCCCTTGTAGAAACATTTCAATATAAATAATAATAATAATAATAAAACAATATTTTTAGTGATTTTAATGTGTTTTAACTTCAATAACTTTGTAATACTTACAATAATGACTGCTCAAGTTAAACATTTAGATTGTTACCTTTACAGAGAGACAAAACTTTTGAAATTACTCAAAGTTTCAAAAGCAACATTTATATTAATTTATGCTTTAAGGTGTTTTAGGTATTTTGGGGGCAACAGTTAAAAGGTGAATGTTTATTAATTTCAGTTTATCACATCATTGCGGACAGTTTTTCAAACTGAGTTTTGTGATGAAATTTATGAGTGATGGTTTTGGCTGCAAGTTCCCTGCCTCTGAYTGCAACATGTTGGGATTAGCATCATCATCCATCTGTACGCTAACACTGTTAATAACCAGGAAGTCACAACACTTGTATGAACAKTGTAAAAAAGGGGTCAAACATAGAGACCCAGTTTTTTTTGAAAAGCAGAATTTCAGCAGCAGCCTGCAGCTTGCTGTTAATCCTCAATAAAATATGTGCTTTGAAAACATTAAACTATTTGAGCTGCATTCCCTTTGTGAGTCAGAACGGCATATTTCAGCCTGATGTTGTCTATACCGTGCGCTCCAACTCGTACAAATACTGTGCGTGCATCAATTATTCCCTCCATGAGTTCACACAAATCATTTGGAATAAAACTGGCGGAGAGGAGGAGAGGAGGCGCTGGGGTTTGCTGCGTTCTAACCAACAAGCGTGTTCCATAAAGGATGTTGTTTATTTCGAGTGAGAGTTTTAGCTGGGGTGGTGGAACGTCTGGGACTTTTTAGACACWGCCAGGCAGAGAAGTAGGACGCAAAGATAATGTAGGTTAGAATTTATGAGGAAGCAGGACTATCTGTCAAGAACAATTCACCAGAGACAAAGTTGGTGTGTATTTCCTTACGAACACGCAAAAACCCGAACAGTAGGAAAGTAAAACCCTTTTGTGTGCCTTCCAGAGGAATAATAATAAAAAAATAAAGACCAGAGCAGAAGTTCTCCAGCCTGTGGAGTGAGTTAGTTGTCACCAGTAAATAGCTGCCTGTGTGGTGCTGAAGCCAGTGGGCTGGCAGGAATAATGAGGACTAAGATGGAGCCAGATGGAGCCGCACTTCACACAGCACGATTCTGCTCAGCTATAATGGACAGCATTTTGTAGAGTGGAAGAAAAACTTGTGGGGCTTTGGGTCAGCTTTCTGACAGTCGTTTACAAAACTGAAAATGGAAGAATCATTATTGGAGCTTCAAATAACGATCCGAGCCGYGCAAAAGGAGTTTATACAACATGTTTGCAGTTAAAGAGCCAGGATGTGGAAACGGTGTAGGTTTCAGATTGGTAATGCTTTTCCTTTTTGGTTGGATGTTAATGATTTAACGGCACTCATGTAATTACATAATTAGCCAAATGAACCACTGAATGTATTTTAATGAAACTCTCAAAGTCATCATAAAACAGACACCTAGGGGATACCGGGGACAATAGGGATGGTTGCAACACGTCATTTTTCTCCAAACAGAAACAAGCTAGAGTGATGACACTCACACTGTACATGCTC
>NW_013952559.1:1004193-1005175 GCF_001266775.1 Austrofundulus limnaeus | reverse complement strand
GGTCTGACCTGACTGTCAAACGCTACAACATTCTGCTTCCAGTGAGGCCAAAGGTAGTGGACTGAAGTGCTGAAACGCCAAAAACGGCTATTTTTTACTGTGCATCATATGGGAGAAAGATCAAATTACAAACCAACTGAGCATAAGTGTTTGAAATTAAGACAACAACGATAAAAATATTGTAAAAAAAATATACAGAAATGTCTGTCTCAGTAATGAAAAATGGTACTGTTTCATTCTTTAAAGTAAACTACCCAACAGGAAACATTTCTTGTAGAGGTCAGAAATCACACAAGCTTTCATGTGATTAAAAGGCACAAAAAACAGCCTTATACTGTAAACCTAGCCCAAGAATAAAGCTTCAATTCAGAATTAAAGTAAAGATTTGGACATAAAAGAAAAGGATATTTACCAAAATAAATTTTATCTATCGGTAAATACATTTAGACTGTGTGCAGTTTATCATTCAAACTGTAAACATTATTAGAAAAAACAAAAAGACAAGAATGGTGGGGGACACCCTGGACAGGTCACAAGTCCATCACAGAACCACAAAGAGACAAGTTTCACCCACACCAGGGGCGGAGCTTCAGGYGGGCTGGGAGGGCGGCACGCCCCCAGCCCGGGACCCAGAGTGAGTCTGGACTTTGTCGGGCACAGAGGGTGATAGAACTTAACCCTKAATTTACACCATGCTGTTCTGCTCTGGTCCAATTTCTGCAGTAAATATGCAACCATTATAATCAATGAGTATTTACACTGGCTCCTCATGGTGGTGCAGAACAGAGAGCGGATGGAGATCCGCCAAAATTAGATTCAGCTTTCACCCGACGCCGGAGCTGCTCCGGAGTCAATTTACAAAAATCACACCGCACCAAGAAGAAGAAGAACGAGCATAACTTCCGTATTTACAAAATAAATCCCTAAAGAAAAGCCAATTTTCTAAAAATGTTTGCTATATTAATAATTATATGGGTATATT
>NW_013952559.1:1001172-1002524 GCF_001266775.1 Austrofundulus limnaeus | reverse complement strand
ATTTATACATAAATGCTGTCAAATTTCATCATTATGATTAGGAAGCAGATGGAAACATGCAGCTCACAACATTTTTATACACACATGATACATATGGATTTTATTCTGAAATCAGAAGTTTCAAAAAGTCAAAAGGGATGCAGTTTCAACTGTGTTCAGTCTATCTTCCACAGAATTACTTATTTTTCTCAGAATTCTACTGGATTTATTGTGCGATTTCATATTTCCTGCACAATCTTCTCCGAGCTCCTCGGACCACGGGACGAGACCGAACCGGTTCGGAGGCAGTAGGGAGCCAGGGACCAGATAAACTTTTTTTTGTGGATCTGGTAAAAATGCTTCCATCCAGCTGCAACTTATTCAGTGAGTTTCGCACCGCACTCCTTTTATTTGTGGCTCCTACAGTCACCGRATCTGAGCAGACATTCTCTAAGTTAAAACTCACCACTTGWCTTGCATAGGCCATGTTAACCCCTTCGGTCATTTACCTGTATAATGAGCCTCAACAATCCATAATTTTAGCAATAAATAAATAAAACCGTATTAACACACGAGCAGGTTGTGTGGGTACAGGTGGACTGTCAGCCGCTGAGATTTTAGGAGGGAGAAACGAGGAGGGGATAACTTATTTATATTGGCAGAGCGGGTTGGAGGATGGTTATTTGATGGTATTTATTTTTTWAATGTCCTACAGTCTCTGAAATGTTAAATAAGTTTGAAGTGCTTTTTTTTATTCATAAAACTTAAAAAAATCTGGGAGATTGTTCTGTTGACATCAGCCTACCTGCAAAATGAGGAAAAAAAAATACAGACAATCCGTACAACTTGACAAGCTGCACTTGAGGAGCACCGTGGGACAGGAGAGACTGAGAGGACTCATGTTGTCCATAAATAATAAGATCAAAGAAAATACAGAGCATCYCGGACGAGTTCTCAGAGCGCAAGGCTCGTCGTCTGTCCTTCAATAGTGGTGAGCAGCTGCTTCTTTTTGAAATTGTGTTTGTGAACATGTGGGCCGCTGTGCCAGTTTTACTGAAGCTACTGATAGGGTACAGGCTCTGAGTTGAAATAGATAAAAAGGTGTCAAAATGACCCGACCACTATCTGTGGTGCTGAACTGTTTGTGTTGTTTTATAGCTGAATGTTTTAATTGTTGTTTAGGTTTGTTACACTTCATGTCCATTTGATGACCTTCAAAATGACAAAGTCACTCTGTGGCAGTGCTGGCTCTAGCCATTTTGGTGCCCTAGGTGAGTTGAAGCGCACCCCCCCCTCCCCTGAACTATGTCCCACCCACCCCGATTTGAACCCCTAAAATCAAGTTTGACAGTGAAAGTTACTATGGTAAACTT
>NW_013952559.1:992035-998843 GCF_001266775.1 Austrofundulus limnaeus | reverse complement strand
AATACTTCATTATAGTTTTTTAAGACAAAGCTAATTGAAAGGGGCGCTGAGCAGAGTTACAACCAGGGATTACAAATAATTACTTTTTTTCTGCAGTTCGGCGTCCCCTCCAGCAGATGGCCCTCTAGGCGACCGCCTAGTTCGCCTATGCCAAGAGCCGGCTCTGCTCTGTGGTGCTGAAGCTTGTAAGCTCTGCTGTTGCAGGCATGTGTATGTTGTATAAAATGATGTTATCATGAGCTTTATTATTTGGTATGAAGGGCCCGGTCATTTGCCCCGCCCCTGGCCCGTCTCTGATTTGTTCTGCTGGGGACCCACACTCAGGGCCAATATAGCCTGGCCCTTGCCTTCCTACGCAGCTCCCCTCAATTCAAGTTTCCCTTCACTGCTCCGTCTGGGGTTTGTCCCATAGGCAAGGATTTCTTCGGGAGCATTTCATTAGGGCCAATCAGAGAACAGAACGTCAATTTTCTGCACAGTGTCTGCTTGTAYTTTATTTTACCTGGGCCAATCAGCAKAGAAAGAGGACTTTTTGAATGACAGATTTTCTACYCAGTGTCTGCTAGTTAGTTTAACAATGGCAGTGGAGGAAGTGAATGAAACCAGTCCGTGTTGATAAGGCTTCCAAATTAAARTTAATTTGTCTGACAAAGCAGCAGCTCTCARTTACAGTCGTCTCGTTTYGCTCGGTACTTCTCTCCTCTCAGTAGGGTTGTTTACAGTGCATGAYATTTCCGGTTAGCTTCTTAGCTTAGCCTCCGTCACAGAGACATACGTCGCAGCCAACTGATCCAATCATTTTAAACTTCAGCAGAGGKCACGCAAGAATCACTTCTCTATAGCTGCGAGTCCAGKCCCTCATACGAAGCAAAGTGAAGGACAAGGGTCTGGTTTTTACCAYYCTAGGCCAATTAGGTCTGTGGACAGAAACCAGGAGAGAACATTCAGTATYTGATCCTTCAACCTTCTTCCTGAGAGGGAACAGCAACTGCACTGCTTTGTTCCTATTTCCATTTTTTTTATATAAATGGAGGCTTGACATACAGTTCTTTTCTGCAACCATTTACTTTGACAGAAAAATGCTTAATAAAGTCACAATTTTTTTTCTTTGTTTTTTTGTTCTTGTTTGTCCTCCTCCTACAAWGCWGTTATTGCAAGTATGACCCAGCACCCTGTGAGCAAAAGGTGTGAATCAGGGCCCCAATGATACCAACACAAAGAGGGAAAGAGAGACAAAAACAAGGGGACGTTGAACCCCCACTTGCACTCACTACATACACATACAGTAACACAACACCAAATGACCACAGCCGAAGCATCCAAACCAATAAGTCAGGTGATGGGGCACATGACCCTCTGTGAACAATAGAGCCAATCAAGCCTATTGTTAGTCGATGGCCCTCTTTTGCATGTGACTAACCTGTTTGTCCATGTGMAGGCAGTGCTTATAAGACTGAGTTTCACCTGAAACTCATCAGACTGAAGAAGTCTCTTGGAGGAGAGACAAAATGTTTCACTAAAGAAGAACCCATCCAGAGGACCTACTGATTTTTTCTTTTTGTTTTTTTTCTACCTGGATTACAGAGATGCATCAGGACATTTTGTTATTATATTATTTAGTGGTGGACACAGTGACTCAGTTGGTAGAGCTCTTGCCTCTCTGCAAGAAGGTTGCCAGATTGAATCCCTGCAGGGAACCTTTCTGGGTAGAGTTTGCATGTTCTCTCTGTYCATGTGTGGGTTTTCTCTGGGTACTCTGGTTTCCTCCCAGACTGAAAACATGATGGGCTGGTTGGTAAATTTAAAGTTTTTCAACATAAACCGCTACTTGGGAGGCACTACTAACCCCTCCCCCGTCAGAGTGTCGGAGCAGGATGAGTCAGTGCAACGTCAATCAAATGAGAGAGAGGGTGGGGGCGTTTGCTGCATTGGGGGGAGAGAAAATGTTTTATGGGTAAAGTAGTTTATTTTTCCTGTAARACTTCATTATAGTTTTTTAAGACAAAGCTAATTGAAAGGGGCGCTTGGCAGAGRTACAACCAGGGATTACAAATAATTACTTTTTTCTGCAGTTTYGCGCCCTCTCCAGCAGATGGCGCTCTAGGCGACCGCCTAGTTCGCCAATGCCAAGAGCCGGCTCTGCTCTGTGGTGCTGAAGCTTGTAAGCRCTGCTYTTMCAGGCATGTGTATGTTGTATAAAATGATGTTATCTTGAGCTTTATTTGGTATGAAGGGCCGGGTCATTTACCAATCAGCCTATCAAAGTTTCACTAGTTGTTTGTCTCTGTGTCCCTGTGATGGACTGGAGACCTGTCCAAAGTGTACCCTGACCCTCATACAGTGACTGCTGGTATTGTTGTTGGTATTGTCTGTCATGGTTAGGGTT
Source organism: Austrofundulus limnaeus (assembly GCF_001266775.1). Taxonomy (NCBI): domain Eukaryota; kingdom Metazoa; phylum Chordata; class Actinopteri; order Cyprinodontiformes; family Rivulidae; genus Austrofundulus; species Austrofundulus limnaeus. The sequence goes on along the minus strand of NW_013952559.1, from coordinate 996,457 downwards.
AATTAAGAACAAAATAGGCAAATCATCATTGTAATATACCTTTTATATATTTTAAACACAAGTAAAAGCATTATGCAATGATAAGAGCTGCAAAGATAAGAGGAATGAACTCATCCAATGAAAATGAATTCATTTGAATCGAGTTAGTGCAGAGTTTACACATTAAAGGAGTTTAAAGTAGGATCTGTGTTCAGCACATAAGATTTTAGATGTTTATTTCATTGCAAACTTTGGCTGAAAAGGATCGAGGAGGTGATGAATCTTCGAAAGCTCACGCTGAAGAAAAAAATAAATAACAGGATTGGAAAAGTGCGCAAAAGGGATGTTTTGAGGGGAGTGATACAGTGACACGGGCGGGCTGTCGCAGCCTCCTCCATCTCTATTGCTCTTACAGTGTTGAAAGTGTCAGCGGCGAAGACAGTTATCTGAGAGTCGCAGGAGGAGGCAGAAAAACAGTGGGAGCAGACATGAAGAGGAGAGGGAAAGGTGTGGGGGGGGGGAAAGAGTCGAGAACAGAGCCTTGGAAGAGAAAGAGAAAAAAACGTGCGAGGAGTGTGACGGTGGGAGGAAGGAGAGGCACAGCGGGAGGGCTAAACACTTTGAACGTGAACCGTAGGCATCTGGCAGCAAAAGAGAGGGAGGTGGAGACAGAGATGTGAGACATAAGGAGAGGTGACAGAGTTAGGGAGTGGGTGAGGATGACAAAAGTTGACAGGATGATGGAGGGAAGCAGGGAAGAAAAAGCTGGAAGGAATGTAGGGTTGATGAGGAGGAGAGGCAAATACATATGATTCAGTGTTMATGTCCTCAAAGCTTTCTTATTTATTTGGTTAGAGATTGTAAGGGTGATGGGCTTTTCCAGCTCAGATGAATCTGTGTGTTCGAGAGGGTGACTGAGCGAGACAGGGAGTGAAAACTGACAAATCATGTCAACTGGCTGTCCTCCCACATAATCTCAGCTCCTCTGTCCTGTTCGAAACAACACAGCTTCAGAGAAACGGTCGAGTCGCAATAATTCCTCTTTTGGGGGTCGAAGCCGAGACGGGTTATTGATAAACCTCAGAGATCGCTCCCGCAATCGTGCATCGGCGGGCGCCACGCCGAATGTCAAGAGCGAGTTTTGACAAGCATGAGTCACATCCAAACTCAAACAAGCACCAATGTCTGAGCAAACAGGAGGCCTTTAACTTCAGGGTGTCCCCCGCTGATCACACATCTGTCAGAAAGCAGGTTGATTCAAACGTCAGCGCTGCTTTTCAAACACTGTGGAAGTGTTTCTTTTACACATTTTACCCTTGCGCTAGTTTGGATTTTTGCACCATGAAATGGAGATTTTTATTTTTTTAAATAACTCAATAAGTTGCAGCTCAGTAGATCAAGTAACGTGCAAGAAGAGGCTGAATTCCAACAAAATAGCAATTTGTTTTAAGATCCGCACTCAAAAACTGATTTATTGGATTTACTTAGCCAAGTTAGTTAAGTAAATCCAACACCTGTTTTTTCAGTGTATCATATATGACATATAATTATCATAATATTTTTTGCTCACATATGAGATTTTAATGCTAAGGATGAAAAACTGAATCTGATAGAGCCATTAAATGATTAATTAAATATGGTTTTAGTTTAACATGTTCATTTAGAGCCATTTCTCTTTGAAGTGGGACATTTTAGTTTGGGAAATCAAACCTTTGCAAAACAAACTTACTATTATTTGTTACTGCAAAGCTAAAAAACATGATTCATGGTCATCTTSTGTGTCAGATCTCGACATGCAAAAAGCACAAACGATTTCAACCAGATGTTTTTTATAGTGAGATTTGTGTTTTTCTGTTTGTTTTCTTTGGTTCTTTGAATAGAAAACAAAAAGCGTCTAAAATGTTTAAAGTGAGAAACACTGAAATTATTTCATTACTTTTAATTTGATGCAGTCAACGTGAAACATATGAACAGGTTTTCAATGATTAAATAAATTACCAAAACACTTTTTGTGCAAGTGGGTGAAAAAAAAAAACTAGCACTAGCAGGAGGATGGAATCAATCAATCAATCAATGAAGCATATTTCTAAGAAAGTATCTATGATTTTTGAAGGAAATTAATGAAATCTTAATATATTTTTATGGGAAAAAATGTAAATAAAGTAGGATATCTTGAAAAGTTACAAAAAAAAACCATCATAGCAGCAAACTCCTGAATATGCTGATTGTTTTAATGTGTGAAATGAACACAAAGTGTTTACACAAAAATGTGTGCAAAAATAAAAAGAATAATAAAACAAAAGTAAATTTCATTTCTGCTTATGACTGCAAACAGTGTAATAAACATGATTAGCTGTTGGCTAACATTCAGATTTTATTAAACTTTAATCTCATTAAAATAACTACCTGTAATAAAAATCATAGGTTCCTTGAAAAGACCCTAAACACTATGATAAAATGTGGTCTACTGTCTGTTTTAGAAAATAACAATATGATGATGATCATCATCATTAGGTGAGTCATCACATTCTTTAAAGACACACTAAATAAACCCAGCTGTCTCTGTTGAGCCCGAACCGTTCTTTCATCCTGACGCAGAGTTTCAGGGGTTTGGGACCCAGAGGCAGACTCATAAAACCACATTAAACCATGATGGATCAGGGAATCTGCAGCCGGAGTCACATAATCAGTGGGAGGTTATGAAAAGGAGAAGGAGATYAGGACAAGAATGACAAGGAGCTCCGATTGTTTCGCCTTTATTTTTCTTTTTTATTTTTCTGTTTTATTTTTCTCTGTGTTTTTTATATCTTCCTCTCTTTCAGCCTGATGTTTTGTGAACACTAAAAAACATTCACTTCTTCATTCTGACACACACACAAACACACAAAGCTTGAGGCCCAAGCCACCTACACATAAGTTATTGTTCTTTCTCTTTTTCATTCCCTCTATGTGGGTTTAATTTTCCAAACACTTAAGGTTTAAATAATAGGAGGAACAAAGGCTTAAATTGAAAGCATTCCTCAGAAAATCAGCCATGACTCTTTAGGATTTCTCCTTTTCCCCCCCTCTCAGCCAAATAATGACCAGCTAGTCTTGCACCTCTCTTGCTACAACATCACTCACCCTTCAGACTAGATTTATAAACTACAGAATAGTGCTAGAAATGCCCAGTTTATCAGATTTGACAATGTTTCCTGCACGTGGAACTTTTGTTGAACCAAATAAAAAAAGGATAACAAAACATGAACAGGTCACATATCTGCCGACCGTCGCTCGCATGTCACTCACGAGAACCTATTCTATAATAATAGGTTTTCTAATGTTCAGTTTATGGAAATGATGTTACATAAAACCATCTGCTGTCAGTCAGACTACAAATTGAGTGGGATGATGAAATCCCCACACACCAAAGGCAAGGACACGATGGCACAGATGCCGCTGAAACAAATGATGCAAAGCATGCTTTTTTTTTTTTGGGGGGGGGGGGGGGGTGAAAAAGAAGATTGTGTTTTGAACCAAATCTGCTTCTGACTACATATGATGTGTGTGACCCGGCATCATTTTTAGGTTTAGAGAGAAGCCATATGCGCTCCATGGCAGCCGGGCTGCTGAGGAAATTGATCAAAATTGAGCTGAGCAGAGTTTGAACCTGCACTCCAGGCTAAGAGGATTACAGCTGAACATCATCCGCTGTCTGAAGCCAGACAAAAGTCATGTGTTTTTTTTTTATTTTATTTTTTTTTAAGAAGGACAATCTCTGTATTGTATGTCCTGAGGTCAGGTTGGCTCTGTTCTGCATTTTCTCCTGTGAACTCTGTAAATTCTCTGTCGTTACCAGCTGAGCCAACTGGSTGAAGATGTGAAGTTTCTGTACTTCGTCGTTCTGATTATTCTGCTCGTGTCCTCCGCTCGCTTTGTTTCACTGGGGGAACTTTTGTCACACATTAGAAGTCACGCTAAGAAGGAAGAGGACCGAGATGAAACATCATRCTCTCTTCGCTGACAACGATTGGAGATGTGTCGAAAAAAAAGCTTCTTTTCCTTCTCATTATCTCCATATTCTGAGATGGTCATAATATCTGCTGTGATCTGAGGTGATTTTCAGGCCCTGTGGAGTAGCTGTAGGTGGCACTAGAGCTGAATCACATTATTTAAAATCACCTCTTGGTCTTTAATTTGAAGTTGTACAAAGTAATAAAATATTTTACTGTGATATGTTCTACCCCTTAAAGAAGCTTTTACTTCATATCACTGTGCCAAAATTATCCTATGTAACACTCATCATAGGCATAGGYATTTGTCACAGATAGCTCCTGGTTTTGTTTTTATTTAAAGGGGCAATATCATGTAAAATCAACTTTTTTGAGTTTTATATCATGTTTTAATGTTATACTCTCATAAAAAAACAAGCCCAAAGCCTTGCTTTGACTCATTCATGCATGT
>NW_013952559.1:990008-991444 GCF_001266775.1 Austrofundulus limnaeus | reverse complement strand
CTGAAATCGCGTTCGGTGTGAACGCACCATTATACTTGCCTGAACCCTTCGATCCTCAACTGACCACCAGGAGACCAGGTTCACTTATAAAGTATGAAATCTGATTTATAGTAATCTTAAGACTGTGTACATTTTTTTGTATACATTAACATTTTTTCTGCATTGTTCCCATCTTTCCAGACATGGCTGCATATTTTAACCGAACACAGTGGCTTTATGTGACGTCCTTCTTTACTGTCCTGCTTATCATAATTGCATCTCGGCTGCTGCTGTTCAGCTGCAGCTGCTGCCATCGTCATCCTGCACATTTCCATGTTCTGATGGTCATCTACTTCCCATTGTCTGATCCAAATCACATTTCTCATTTTTGATATWCTCATCAGATGTGAATATTTTTCATGCCTGTTAGCTACATGGCTTAGATTTATCACAGCCCCCACTGCCCCATGAGGAGCCTTCAGTTCTTCTTCCCCCACATGGTCTAAATGAAGTTGATGTTGTGTATTTAATGTATTTCAGTATGTTTATCCCTCCAATCTCTGTTGAGCTGAGCTTGGTGTGAGTTAGTGATGAATGATAAAATTGGAGCGTATCTGTTCGGTGCTGTATCTGTGTACCTCGGAAAGGAAAAGTTTCAAATCAATTGCAGCGCTCATAAAAATCCATACATACAATATAMTTGTGGCGAACAGGAAAATTACATTAGTGAAGGAGCTCTGTTTGATATACATATTTTATTTATCACTGGTGGACGGTGAAGGCAGAGACATAGCTTCAAACCTTGACCAATCTAGTCAAACTCCAGTCAAGATTTAACACGAATTTCCTTCTTTTCTGTTCCATAAAACATAGACAGGTGAAGAATCAGTCTCTTCCACCTGACRTGCTGAAGTTTGTAACTCTTTCAGAGTGATCACAGYTGTCTTGGTGGTCTCTTTYACTATTATCCTTCTTGAAGGGTCACTCAGTTTGTGAAGACGGCCTGCTCTTGGTAGATTTACATGTATCCAAAATTCCATCCATTTCATGGTGATAGATTTAAAGGGCCAATATTATGTATTACTCAGGCATATATTTAAATACTATACCATAATAAAGTATCTATGTGACCTTTAGCTGTTATTAAAATTCTGTTTTTATGTTTAAATAGAAAATAAACGTATCTTCTCATCACTTCCACTTCTAAACGCCTTGAAATTGGCCTCTGTCTCTTTAAATGGGCAATATCATGTAAAATCAACTTTTTTGAGTTTTATAACATGTTATACTCTCATAAAAACATGCCCAAAGCCTTGCTCTGACTCATTCATGCATGTTTGAGAAATCCTGCAGCGTTTTTAGGKAGCCATGTTGAGGAGCAAAACGACGGGCGGGAACCAAAAACGCCCCTGGGACGTGTCTTTAAGCCGAACCTCCTCATGGCAGAGCGCACCTGC
>NW_013952559.1:982853-988578 GCF_001266775.1 Austrofundulus limnaeus | reverse complement strand
GTCGCATGTGCAGGTGCGCTCTGCCATGAGGAGGTTCGGCTTAAAGACACGTCCCAGGGGCGTTTTTGGTTCCCGCCCGTCGTTTTGCTCCTCAACATGGCTGCCTAAAAACGCTGCAGGATTTCTCAAACATGCATGAATGAGTCAGAGCAAGGCTTTGGGCATGTTTTTTTAATGAGAGTATAACATTATAACATGATATAAAACTCAAAAAAGTTGATTTTACATGATATTGCCCCTTTAAGAGAAATTTTGGGGATGTTTAGAGCTTTTTAAAACATATCCATTCCAATTTGTGCTTTTTAAAATATATGTTTTTTCTTTTGGATAGAATTGATACACCATCTGTGTGTGATAAATTATCTGGATCCAATAAACCATCTAATTATACCCGATATTTTATTGTAAGTACACATGCCAGATCACTTCACAAAAGTATTCACCCCCTTCAAAGTGTTATCCATTTTTATTGTACAATACCATATATGGTCTCATATTTTGACACAAAGAAATCTAAGGTTACTTTACATTGACAATTACGACAGCAATAAAAGCTATAAGTATACCTGATGAAGAATGATGAATTTCACTTTACTCAGAGCCTTGCCCCAACGTTGTAACAGCTGGATACGGACGTGAAATAACCAGCCAAAACCAGATATTTTTCTAGCATTTTACATAACCTTGAAAAACCCTCGACTACACTTCCTTCACGACATAAAGCTGGAGCAGCACTCCCTCTCTCAGCTAAACATCCCACTCAGGAAAGCACGRGGCACGTCTCCAAACCTCCAGTCCTTCAGCCAACTGTCCATCCCACAACAGCGAAGGACGCTCGATGTAAAGACGGTGGCACATACAGCATCATAATGCCGCGACTGGTGTTGGCAGCAACTCTGACTTGTTTATTGTCTGGTCTCCCCAGCGAGGGGCACAAGTTCATCCATCTGCTCTGCACTCAGCCAACAATATTGATGAGGCTGTCGACTGCAAAGCCTCAGCTCAGATACAGTGATCAGAATCTGCTCGTCGAGATATAGACCCAACAATAACTGCTTTATTTCCTGCGTTGGGTTGGATTTGACGAGCTAAAACCCAGCCACAAGGCTCTGAGCTGGGTCATTGTTCCTGCAGCAGAGCAGCTGGGAAAATAACAACAAATTAAATTAAAGGCCAATCATTTTTTTAGAGAATGCATATTGCTCACCACCTTTCATGCCAGAGCTTACTTTTGTTCTGTCTAATCTTGCAAATGATGAATTGTGTCACGTATTGTGAGATGTGTTGGCACTCACATGATGCACTGAGGATGACTCTCAGCTACAACCACACCAAACATTAGCCCAATTTAAAACAGTGGTTCTACACAATGGCCTCATCGTTTTGCATGAGGCTGTGCAGGAACGTGCTGGCTCCTCCTGGAGAACATCCCTCTACTTCCTGGTTGTCTTTCATCTTCCTGTTCCTCCAACCCCTGACAAGTACACCTCGCTGCAGCAAACAGTAAGGGGCGGGGTTGGGTCTGATGTGTCAGACCCATGCCATATTTGGAAGTAGCGTTATTGCACTCCGGAAATGAAGGGGGCGCCATTTCCTATACCAGGTTAACCTGAGACATTAAAGCTCTGGGGTTATCTTTTAGAGTTTGAGTTCAGGGGGATGGATAGAAATGAATCAAGGGTTAACCTGAGGTTTTAAAGTTGTGGGGTTAATGTGAGGTCATTTAACGCTACTTCCAAATATGGTATGTGTCTGACACATCTGACCCGACCCCGCCCCTRACTGTTTGCTGCAGCGAGGTGCCTCTCACCCCTGAACAGGCTTGTCTACTTAAAGAGAACATTTCATGCAAAATATTCTGTTTTAGGTGTTAAGTACAGTTTGTTGTGTACTTGGAGTCCTGGTGCTGAACCACTCTGGAAGCTGGAGGGGGGGCGGGGTATGAAGGGCCTCATTTGGATTTAAAAAGACAGCCTCAAAACGAGTTGATCTGAGACACCTCGGAAAAGGGGTGAAAAGGGGCTTGTGGAGTTACAATAAGGAGAAAGTCAGACCAAAGCATTGCAGTTCCACTTTATATAGACCCCGATTGAATGGTTTGAATGAAAAAAAGAAGGATTTAAAAGCAGGATGTTGTAAGAAAAACTTGTTCAGAATTGGAAGTTTGCAGAAAAAAGTTTTATTTATTTTTTCTGTGTAAAATACAAGACTGGATCTAAAATTCTGGTAATTAGCCACAAAATTTCCTTCAACGTGTCCTCTTTAAAGCCCAGCTCTCCTGCCAATCAGGGCATCTGTTAACAGGCTGAGCAGCAGGTGTTTTTGTCTTCTTTGAACTTGGTTTAGAGGGATTCTGTCAGAGGCAAAGGATATGATTATCTAATGGCGCAGAATTTTTTTTATCTACAAATTAAATAAAAGATGTGAACAAGGGCGAACTTGTCCATCCAGTCTCACATGTTGGAGCCAGAGTCTGACCCAGAGCCAGAGGAGAACAAAGATGACAAACCTGCAGAACTGCAGATTCACAATGGTGAGCCGGTTTTGTGCACCAGTGYCTCCCAACCTTTTTAGACTTGTGTACCCCCTAAGCCATTTTTTCATATCACTAGTACCCCTTCAGTCAAACGTAAGGATGATTCTCCAAAACTATAATCTACTACAACTGATTATTAAATGAAAATTATTTATTTGATCCTCTAGAGCATTTAATTCTCAGGCTTTTTATTTTTTTCAACTCAAATTAAACATAAAGATAAAAACGTTGCCTTGAAAGTGAATAAGTAATTAAATAAACAAACCAGGTATTGGCAGGTGCAGAGAACAGCAGTGTCCAAAAATACATCAGAAACTCACATGAATGAACAAATTCCAGAGATTCCACATTTTATACTGGATTCCATTTTGTGTTTATTCCGTGATTCTGTCARAGGACCCTACATCTCAGTCCATTTTTTTTTAACACACCTGGGAAATTTTTCCACGTACCCCCTGTAATATACTTGCATACCCCAGGGGGTACATGTACTCCTGGTTGGGAATCTGTTGTACATGATATATCCCCTTTATGATCATTGGAAGTTAACCCACAGCAAGAAATGCACCTTGGTTATTCATTGCACAAATTTATTTCGTACATTGGCAATTGTTCAGCATCTGAGGGGGAGAGGAGGGGTCCACCTGGTTTTACTGCTGTTCCTGAGGAATGTGCTTGGTCAATGATACAATTGATAACAAATTTCTCATCTTTAAATATTAAGTGTTCTTTCCTGCTTCTTCTGTTGATTTCACCAKACCTCCCACCATCTTTTTTGTTTGTTTTTTTGGTGCACCATTTTATATTTCTTCTCTTGCTCTCTCTGCCAGCTCCTCTCAGCTTTTCTTTTGCTGAGTCGGAACTCTTCAGGGATTCACACGGAGAAATCAATTTAGCCTGGCCTCTTTGCTTTTAGAAGGGAACACAGGCGAATATAAATARTCGCATGTGGTTATTTTAGATAGTGGGTTTAGTGATGGGATGAGCTGTTCATCTGTTTGATCACAGGGACTAGCATACATGCGTCTGTAGATGATTTCTCACCCCCCCCCCCTTTAAAATGTTTCTTTCTGTAAACTCACTTTTAACTGACTGACTCTAAAAGCATCTTTCATGTTTTTTGATTCTCTTTATTTTCCCTCCTGTCACCTTCTTCCCTTTGTCMTTTTTCGCTTTGTGTTGTTTTGTTTTATGCTTTTATTCTTTCCCCCTTCAGTCATAAATCATTAGTTCCCTTCCTCGTTTCTCTTCTTTGTTTTTCTTCTCTCCTATTCTTTGTCCTTATTTATGTCACATTTAACAGATGTTCTCTATTTGCTACCCTCTCTTTTRCCACAGTTTAGTGACAGTTTATCTTCTTTTATATTTTGGTTGCTTCTTTAAAGATGTATTTATTCTCAATAGATTTATGTTGCACTGAAAGTGAAGCTGTGTCGTCTGTGTGTTTATTTGTCTGTRAGTAAAATATTACGTGAACTACAWCTTTCAACAACTCTCAGTTCAGGATGGGAACCACAGCAAATCCATTTAACTGGCACAGAAATGTTTATAACTCAAGGTTTCAAATATACAGCTAAAATTCGATGTGGTTGTAGCTGAAATTAATCCTCCGTCAGCATAATTCTGTTTACAAGTTTGACCAAAAGAGCTCTAACTCTGTTCCTTTTCATAATAAAATCATTTTAGTCTAAAACGTGCTTCGTGTGCATTCTTTGTTTTTGCGTGTTTTTCCCCCATATCAGTCCTTAATGTTCTTAGTATTGCTATATCTTAAAATATTTGGACCATGATTATATCGTTCTACTTTATCAAAATATATTTACATTAAAAACTGTTGGTCTAAGTACTGATTTTTTTATTTTTATGTGTTTGTTTCAAAATTATTGGTATTTAAAATTTGGATTCAATGGCATTTCCACTCAGAAGATTTACAGATGCTGTAAACTCAAAACATTTCAGCGGCTATTTTTAAATCCACAAATCCATCAAACTGAGGCGATGCAACTGTTAGGAGTGGAACATAAGGGGGTGAAAAAGCAAATAAAGGCTTGAATAACCACAGGAAATGGCATCAGAAGACACTGCTCCTGTAAAACATGAAACCCTTTATCATCTAATGGAGAATAATCTTTGTGCAGAGATTTATTTATTTAATCTACCATCAAAACTAAAGTACAGAAGTAAAAACACAGGGGGTTTTCACTCCAACGTGTGCTATTTATTATTTATTCTTTCTGCCTCCATCAGAGAGCAGATACATTCTGCAACACTGCAGGACAAACTGGTGCAAAAATATCTTCCATCAGCTATCAGCCCCATAAATGACATGCAAAGTGCATGTCTGCTGTTGTTTATGTCATGACCGTGTATTATTGCAAGCTGTAAATCAGAACGTCCCTTTTTTTAGAGCAGCTTGAATTTTATAAGGTGGAAAAGATGATCAGGATTCCACAAGCGGAAGAGCGTTAGAGTTTGTTTATTCCACTTCCTGAGACGTAATCTGTCTGAGGCTTGAATCACTTGGTGCTCATCTACTACCACACAATAGAGTCACTTAGCTGTGGCGGCCATCTTTAATCAGGTTGAGTCAAATGAAGATGCACAGCTAATGAAAACAACTGCAGGTCAGGGACAAGATGAGAGCGCTGATGGTTGATTCCAAAGTTTGGGCAAAGATTCTACTTGTGGTGTCCCGATACCGTCACTTTAAAAATCATTTGTGCTTCTTTGAAAAGCCCTGATCGGACCGATACCATTTTATTTATTTAGCATGGATGTTCACGTTTTAAATGCACCCGATTCATGCCACTGATGCTTCATCCATGCAGAAGATGTGATGTCACATTCAGCATGTTGTTTACAGAAGTGAACAGGTCTCTAGTCATAATGCTACATGTTAGCATGTTGAGTCTGAAGTGGTTGCACAATCAGACCTGGTTAAATAATGATCTGACATGCTTGCTCTGGTTCAGCATGTATTTAAAGGAACAGGAGCAACATGCTGAAAGAATCAATCCTGATTTTTAGTGTTGACATGGCCCAACGTTACTCTCAGATCTTTCTTTTGGTTTCTCAGTCAGGACATGGGAAATTCAAAGAAAAAAAGATGAAACAACTGGACATCTACAGTGGTTTGCAAAAGTATTCATACCCCTTGAACTTTTCCATATTTTGTCACATTACAACCAC
>NW_013952559.1:974300-982292 GCF_001266775.1 Austrofundulus limnaeus | reverse complement strand
ACACACACACACACACACACACACACACACACACACACACACTGACTGCTGTTTGGCTCTGATAACTGCTTCATGGATTTCTTCTGCAGATATCTCCACCTCTTCTGTCGTCCTCACGTGTTCACTTTCTCTACCCCTGTTGTCAGCTTTGTTTTACAAAACTGAGTGGTGATACTTTCTCAGAGCCCCCTCCTCTCCCCTCCCCGACACACACACACACACACACACATACACACACTGTCTGTCACACAAACACACTCGTAAGTATAAACCTCATGAAAAACAATCTCAGCAGACATCACACAGGATAGTGCTCCTCGTTACCTCACCTTGACCTGACAGAGGACCCCCCCATCCCCCACCCTACGCCACTAATCCTTGCAGTTGATGAACCTCAACAGGTGTGCGTGCCGACAGCTGCTTTGATGCATATTTTATACAAGGCTGCAGTGAAACTGGGACACAAGGGCGGCTAAAATACATGCTGGGTGCATGTGGGCGTGTCCCTCGTCCTGCAGCAAAGAAACGCATGGATTCAATTATGACCATTTTATTTTATGTTTTTACTTGTTGACCATTTCCCGTCCCTTTTCTTTCATCACCTTATCATACAGCCTCAGGGCTCCTTTGGAGGTATGSCTGTTAAGCACACGCTCTGACAGATGTGCACGCTTTCATTAACAAGAGGCAAAGAAACAGCCGTTTGAGGACACTATCTGTTTAATGGTATTTATAAACAGCTTTTCAGTCTGGCATTGTTTGATAACCACATATAAAACATTGGGGCTGCACGACAAAAGAGAGGAGAGAAAACGGATACATAAAAAGGTGTGTATGGGAGGGTGGAAGTGAAAGGAGCAGCTCCAGAAGATGAGACGGGGCAGTGCAAGGTGTCTCGAATGAGTCAGCAAAAACAAAACAAGCAGAATTTTTTTTAAAAAAAGCAACAAATACAGTATAAGAATTTAGAAAAATAAAGACGTTCCAGCCACTAGCTCCTTCATTTGTCATGAGACACACAACAAAGAGCCAGTTTCTCCCAAGTTTTCTCACCACTTTTTTCTTTTTTTTAATCTTTTTTTTTATTACAAAAGTCATTCGCACAGGAATAAACAGACACGATTTACATCACCGCTCGGTTTACAGCAGCACAAACAWGTTCACTGGTAGGGATCTCTAATCCTACTTGTCAGGACAATGACACCAGTGACAGGCTTCTGAAATGTTCCCGATATTTAGATAAGAGACACAAAAAGGCGGGATAAGTGGGGGTACAAAGTTGGCCCCCCTGCCCTCAGATTCCCCTGCAAACCACTTTTTAGGTAGTCAGCGAAATCACACTCAATTTTTTGTGCTTTTTTCTCCCGCCTGTCATGATTGTTGTAATTTTAGCTTTAGTTGCTGTTTTGAACGAGTACAAACATTAATTTTATTACCTTGCTGTGCTGTGTGAAACAATAAAAACACACAAAAAAAAAACATTTAGCTTCATTGAGCAGTCAAAGGAACAGCTCAGAACATTTGGGTTAAGTGTCAAGGTTATGAAGAGTTAATAGCTTACCTGATGTAGATCGCTGTTTGAATGACCCAGTGGAAGAAAAGAGTTTAATTCTYACCTGACTGATGAGCTAATTMCTAGTCGGAGCAAGACCAAAGTGGTAACTTAAATTTTAAATATTTCATATAAGTTCTTGAGAATTCATAAACCCTTACACCATCATCACACAATCTGAATTAGAGTGTACTAGGCTGCACCAGAAATACTGCCGCTAGCTGTCCTGGGAAAGTTACCGTATTTATTCAAGTATAATACGTAAAATTTTATCCATAAAATCATCCATAAAGTTGGGGGGTAGTACCATACTCGGATAAATATTTTTACTTATGTATTTTAACTGAAATATRGGCTTCATTCACAAAATGCCTGAGTCCGGAAATGAGACCGCGTCGTAAAAAGCAGRTGAAYCAAGCTTACCTCTGACACTCCTCCGTTCTTCAGAGCGAGATAATAACAGATCCAGGCAGGCGACATGATTTGAAAAAAAGGGGGCGGGGGGTATTCCTGCACCTTAGTAATGATAACAAACTAATGACATTAGCGTGTGATCGAGCCGCTTCTCGAACAACAACAAACACATATTCATCTGTAATGGCTGCCGTCTACCGGTGTTCTGAAAAAAGTTTGTATCCCTGAAAAAACGTTTCCCCACCAGAGAGGGCGCTCGCGAGTAGGAAGAAATCTGCTTTTTCCCCACAAGATGGTCCAAATCTCATGTGAAGTCTCTGACTTTTGTGCTGGTGCCTCCTGGTGGACTATGTGTAAAATGCCAGAATTCATATGATGCTTCTACAGCTGATACATATTTGTTGTCAAAATACCTTTTGGTGCATATGTTGTTAAAATAAAATGAACAGTCCAATGATCATTTTACTGATATGTATAAAGACCGCAAAGGCTGAAAAATCTTGAAGTCTTTATGAAATTGGAGGTAGTTTGAGGATTCAGTTTTTTATGCTTTTTAAGCTCAAAAAAGGTGGGGTCGTATTATCCACTATATATTATTATACATGAATAAATACAGTAGTTATCCACTTTCAAACTCTAAAATCAGACCTAAAAATTGTAATCCTGAARGACACAAATGGTAAAGTTCGAGTTTAGTCTAGTAGTTTCCAGATATGTTAATTTGCAACTTTGAAATAATACAACCAAATCCCTTTTAATTCTGACACTTAATATGTACCAATACATTACAAATGTTGGACTTCACAATCCTCAATGGCTTGTTGACGTATTTTCAGTCAGTCACTTCAGCTGTTTCCATAGGCCAATAAATACAGTATTTGTCAGTCATTCATAAATTTTACTTGTAAATTTATAATTTATACACGCATTTGAGAGGTTTTGTTTCTTTCTTGTTAATTGTATTTTTGTCTTCATGACTGCAATGAGTTCTGCTTTTAAAACACTGAAGTCATTCAAAGAGCTATCTACAACAGGTAAGATATTACTTTGTACATTTTCCCCACTTCTAATCATCTGAACTGCTGCTTTAAAGTATTCAGAAAACCCGTTTGCATCTGTACAGGAATCACCTATTGGAASTGAGCACTTAAGACTTTGGGCAAGTTTCACTGAAAAAAAATGGTGACGTCGAAAGGCAAAGCCGAGATCTCTGCTCCTCAGCTCTGGGATTAGAAGACCCTGGACTAAATGGGGTTAGAGGTTTGTGGTGAGTTGTGAAGGTGGTTGATCAGGATTTGTCAGGGGATGAGCATGCTTAAAGTCCTCCAGGCTAAAAAGAGCACTGTGTCCTCTCTTTTGCCTTTGTCCTTGTGAATTTTTAAAGAGTCCCGAGCCCACCCGAGGAGATGGGTGGGATTTTTCCTCTCTTCAGACTTTAGCAGCAGTAAAAATCCAACTCTGCAATCAGGCTTGCAAATCATCAAGTCCATCTGTCTTGGAGCAAACAAAATCCATCAGGGYTGATGACAGACGTTTAGAAGTTTTACAGTTCTGCTTTCCTCTGCTGGATCCATTCAAGACCTTTGCAGGGGATTCTRCACATTTCTAAGTTCATGAGATGTTCCTGTGATTTCATTTGGATTGAGTGATCAGTCTGGGTGTATAGCTTCCACAGCATTACTGAGAAAAGTGCATATTGGTTTTGATGAGTCAGGAGGCCAGGCTGTTCCTTGGCCTGCTGGTATACGAGGCCTCCATTTCCCTGCAAAGTCAGGAAATAAGTAGTTTGTTGCCTCTAGAGTTTGTTCTTATTGGAGAAGGGCTCCCATTAGGCACTCTTTCTGTATAGCTTCATTCTACCCTCATGGCTTTTGTGTATATATTTTTTTCTTCAGTTGAGACACCCACAGTCACACAAACAGATTACGTACAGAAACCTTCACACACTCGTTTACGCTGAATGGAACCAGTTGGCTTTCAGCACAACCGGATGGCTCTAAATGGCTTCTAAGTTGGGATGCAAAGTTGAGGACAAATGACAGCTTTTCAACAGGATCGGCGTGAAGGATTGGCAGTTATGTTGTCGTGTCACATTTTCAGTGGCAGTTGCTGGACGCAGAGGATACAGATGTGAGTTAAAGCTGCCACGAGARGCGAGAGAAGAGCCAATTTATCAGCAGACTGATAGTGATTACAGCCATTACGGCTAAAACCCTTCACAATGATACATTTCACTGCCTCTTGTGTCTGCAGGACTTTGTTTCTTGATCTTAAGGTGCTATTGAGTGAGCAGAGACAGATAGAAAGGACTGCCTCAGTGTGAGTGACAGATCAAGGCTGTGCTGGAAGAACTACAGAGTGAAGAGGATTCACTGTTGGGATGCTTGTMTTTTTTGTGCGGTCGCTATTATTTCAATGAATTATTGGCTTCATGTTTTTTTTGCACGGACATAAATTCGGTGACTGATGTGAAAGAGACGAAGAGTTTCCCTGTTGTTTCCCTCACTGACATCATGGAAACAGTGGGTTTCATGGATTCCTTCAGCGGTACAAAAACACTCAGTGTTTAGAGTACACAGTCACGTTCACGCGTGCTTATGTCTCCTTAAAATGCCGGGCYACGGTGTTTCAGGAGAACGAGTCGTAAAGTTGCACCACAAACATAAAAGAACGTACAACGTCTGTGTCAGCGAAGGATCGCAAAACATAAGAGAAGCAAAGCCGACGAGAAACAGGAAGTAAAACCTGCTGAGCGTGACCCTGCTTTGTTGTTGGCTCTCTGAACCCCAATGGGTGGACCAACAGAAGTTCTGGGGATGCACTTGTTTCTCCTTCTCGAGTTTCCATTCATGTCATATTTCCCTCCGTCTGGAGAATAGTCTTTCTCACCCCCCTCCAGAAGCACCTGCACCTCGTTGATCCCCCCCTTCGCCTTGCGACCCCGGCGAGTGCAGTTTTTGCGGCTCCCCTTGGGCGGCCGTGGCAGGGGTGCGGGCGAGGGCAGGCTGTACTGGTCCCCGTGGGGAAGGTACGGCCTCTGGTGGTGGTTGTGATGACTTCGGTGTCGATTCAGGTGGTTTAAAGACTCGCCGTGCTCCAGCTCCCCACCTCCGTGGCCCTCGCTCGACAAGCAGCTGGGCAGCTCCTCTTTCTTTAACGTTTTCATGTCCCTCCCAGCCAGCTCRGGCGGAGAAACGCACATCAGATCCGAAGTGGAGCCTCGGAACCGTCGCAGCCAGTCCCAGAGCGACAGAGCCTTGCAGTCGCACTCCCAGGGGTTGTCATTCAGACGCAGGTACTCCAGGGCCGGCAGCAGGGTCATGGTGGCGCCAGACAGCTCTGTGAGGGAGTTGTTGAACAGGTAAAGGGTGGTGAGACGCCGCAGGTCATGGAAGGCCTGGCGATCAACCCACTGGATTTTGTTCTGATGGAGAAGGAGCCGGTCCAAGACCCCCAGGCCTCGGAAAGTGTTCTGGCGAAGACTCCACAGTCGATTCCCATGCAGGAAGAGATGACTGAGGTTCAGAAGATCAATGAACAGATCATCTTCCAAGAATTCTAACTGGTTGTCCTGTGAAAAGAAAAAAAATAAAAGTGAAGAGATTCAAATTAGGTTTTTTTGTATAAAAAATTCTTTTAAAAAATGTTAATATACTGTGAAATTTATTTATTTCATGAAAAACAACTGGAAGTCTATTAAAAACAACAAAGTAAATGAATTATTGAATGAAAAGGTTGCAGAAAGAAAAAAAAAGTCTGGTATCTACCCTTATTAAAAACCACTTCAAACAAACAACTTAAACTTGAACAATCTCAATATTTAAGAATCCTATGATAGTTTCACTAAACACTACATGGTATCATACTTACCCAATAAATTTACCTTGGTAATCATTTTAAACATATAAATTGTTGTTTTATGTTAGTATCAAGATTAACCACGCACAAATCCCCTGAATTACAGATCTAAAATGATGTCCTGATGAATCAAATGTTGTTTATTTTTTGTTTGCTGTGTTTTTAAAATGTATTTTTCCTTAATAATATGACTGTTTTATGAAATATATAAAATCTTAATAGGAATAGCTTTTGTTTGGTCCTGCTTTGCATCTGGTGACATCCATAGGTTTGTGGTATTTACCAAATTTATGTGTATAATGCAAGGAATGTAACCCCACAAATCATCCATAAAGTTGGGGGTGGGGAGGATGTATTATATATACATGAGAATAAATTTTGACAGACTTTTTTAATGTGAAATCACAATAAGTTTCTATATTTTCTTATATATAACTGAAATGTGCTGGGGAGGATAAACCATCATAATTTCTGTGACAAGCAGAACTGGAAGTTTGTCGGCAGCAACAAGTAATGTTTCCCCAGCAAAGACTGAAACATCCTGAAGTCTGTATGAAATTAGTGGAAGCATTATACAAAAGGAATAGATTTTTTTTATGTTTTTAAGCTAAAAATAAGAGGGTCACATCCATGAATAAATTATCTGAACTCTGGAAAACATTCGATCAGCGTCAAATTCTTTGGCAGTGAGTGTTAAAGCAGAAACCATAATGCAGTATTATTTGAACCAGATGTAGTAAACAACAGAAATAAATGTTGGCTCTTGTCCAGTCACCTGCAGGTAAAGATACTGCAGGTTATGCAGGCGAGCAAAGATCCCTGGGGGCAGGCTGATCAGGCCACAGTGGTACAYGTGCAGGGCATGGAGCCGACCCAAACCCACGAAGGTGTCGGAAGCGATGGCCTTTAGGTGCTTGTTGTCCCCCAGGTCCAGCTCCTCCAGCCGGTCGAAGCCGTGGAAGGTGGACGGCTGTATGTAGGAAATGTTGTTGGAGTACAGCCACAGCATGGTGGTGGTGGGCGAGAAGTGGCCGCGGAGTAGCCGCTGGATCTTGTTGTTCTGCAAGAAGACACGCTCGCTCTGAGCCGGGATGCCCTCGGGCACGGCGTGGAAGTTGTGGGCCTGACAGGAAACYGTGCTGGGCGAAGTGTAGCAGATGCAGTGGCGGGGGCAGGGCAGGGAGAGATCCAGGCCCCACAGCACCAACAGTAACTCCACCCCGCCATAACCTGAGAGATGAGGAAAGGGAGAACAGTGCTTTAATCAAGTTTCAGCTATTAACTGCATTCATAACACAAATTTATCAAAACATTTGCTTTCATAATCTAAAATCAAAACACCTTTTTCATGTTTTGTTTCAAAAAACTGAAGGTTTGTCTTCAGAATATGAAAACACCTCAGATATTTTATTTTTTATGTGGCATCAGAGCATAGCGCATGTCTTTATTTTTGTGTTCCTCACAGCCATCCTGACGACAAGCAGCTAGCTAACACGCACAGTGTTATATGGTTATGCTCCAAAGGTGACAGGAAATCAATGTTTCTCCTGCTTACAAACAAACATGCAGCACACCTYTAATTCCTTCCCACAATAAGGGAAACCAAGAAGCAGGGAGGAGGAGAAGGAGGAGGAACCGTCTGCAGCAGGTCTGTGAAGTGGGTATCACCTCCTTTTTTCGTTATCAGATTCACCTCAACTCACTTGCACTTCTTTCTTTCTTTATTTATTTATTTGGAATTTTTTTTCTTCTCCCTTTTTAACTCAAGGCTTAGATCATTCTACTGTTTGATGTGTCTTAGGGCTGGAAAGAGAGAGAGAGAAAAAGAGGCGGGTAGCACTGAGAGAACTGAGGGTGGAGACGCATTGATCCTGAGAATCTTGTCAGAACAGAACCAGAGATAAAATTCAATATGAACATCATGTGTCCAGTCTTGTAAAGTGATATGCATCTCTTTACAGAAATATGGGGGGAAAAAACAAAAAAAAAGTTTAGAAATATCCAGACTGATTATAATTTCAAAGAGGATACACTGAAAAAAAAACTTGTAAGATGTACTTGGAAAAAAATCCTCTAATAAATTTGTACTAACGTTTGTTAAGTAAATTTAAATGCTACAAATTCATGTAATTTTTACTCATCATTATCTAATTAGAGTTATTTAGAAT
>NW_013952559.1:971976-973426 GCF_001266775.1 Austrofundulus limnaeus | reverse complement strand
CTTCTGTTCTATCTCCATCTGGTCTCTGCTTATTAACTTGTTACAAACACAATACAATTATACCCCTTTGATTCAATTTTATTATTATTTTTAATYAATTACTGTAATTTTCTTTTCTCCCATAGACACATGCACTCGCTCACACACATCCACATTTACTAATTTGTACGGTCACCTCTGGAAACATTTAATTATATGGTACATGTTTGTTTGTCTTGCAATAAAGTGAATTCATAAAGATGATAATAATGAATGTTGGACATTTTTAAGAGTGGTTATGTTAGGGAGCTGAGGATTGCATACTATCGGAAGGCATCTATAGAAAGACACGTGTCAGTGAAGGGGCCAGATGGGATGGACAGATGTCCGGTTGTTTAAGGGCAGAGCGGCTGTGATGTGAAATGCCAGCGGAGGACACAGGAGTATTATCCTATGTCTGTGTGGCCTGGTGTGACCGCTAACATAATGTTCATGTGTTTGTCAGCACGTCCGTCTCCTTTCATGTGGTGAGGCGTATGTTGCATTTGACAAGCATGACCTTTTCTTCAAAAAAAAAAAAAAAAAAACCCACAAAAAACACAAAAATGAAAGAAAAGGGGGAAAACAACAGTGGCTACAATCTGGACAGCCCATTGTTATTTTCTATCAAAAACAAATCAACAGGGTGCAAAAAGGTAATAATGTATGAATTATTAAATATTCMGAATGGTTGTGTGCAACACCTATTTAATTCGTCATTCCTCTTTTTATCACTGYTATGACATGGAAACACTGAGGTTCTTTCAAAAAAGAACCGGTGTTAGATTTATCCTTATGTTAATAAGGTTAATTGATGTGACAATCAATTGTGTCTGCTGCAGCTCTGAATTCATGACATTAGAAATGCCAGCTAAAATGCTGATTGCTTAAAGGAATTATCTGTAAGTCGATATATGTTAAATACAGCATGGTTAAAATGAAGCAAAATAAAATGTGCAAAATGTGTTTTTTTTAAAAAGCAATTAGCTATGTACAATTCTACTACTATTCTGATTGAAGGACTTGGTTTGCCATTATCTCACTGAAATGTTTGAGGCAAGATTTGTTTGGCAATTCGTGTTCATTCAAGACCTGTGCATTAAATTTAGCATTAATGGTTTTATGAAAGCYGAGCCTTTCTTCTGATTAAAAGATTCATTTGCATTAATCATTCACGTTTTTAAATAGTCATTATCTGTGTTCTTTTTGTAGGTTTAAGTAATGCCTGAAGGAAAAAGGGCAACAACTATTTTGCTCATGTCTGTATGTGTGTTTATCTGTGTTAGCAAAATATATCATGAACCACAGGACAGATTTTAAGAAAGCTTTCAAAAAAAGTTTTCAATTTCCAATTGTCTCTTTTCTTCATTAAGGCTGTGGGCTTTAGTTCGTACATCGATCTTGCATTATCACATAAGATTTTGTATAACGT
>NW_013952559.1:966297-970916 GCF_001266775.1 Austrofundulus limnaeus | reverse complement strand
CTAATATTAAGTTCTTTTTTCTACTGAAGTGATTTAAAAAAAAGATTTTGTATAACGTCCTTCACAAGATTTGATCAAAATGGCTACAACTCTGTTCTTTCTCACTGTAAGACAATGTTAGTTTAACATTTTAGCATAAAAGAATGTGTCATCTGCATATCTTGGAGTGATGCTAGACCTTTAGTTTGTAACTGGTCTGAGCTCTAGCAAAAAGCTAGTTGTCAGTTTTCAGGATGTAATAGTTTTACCTTCTTGGTTTTATCAGTTGAGGACTGAGTTTGCTTCATTTTCCCAGAACACTTGCTTACCTCTCTCCAGTTTCCTCCTCATGCTGCTCTGGCCCTCCTGCTGTGTTTGTTAATTAGGTGTAAAGCTGCAGTTTGCTACAGAACAATATGTGTGAACAGTATGTTTCGCTTACGTCTTCTTTTGAGCTGTTAACAGAGAATCAACTCAGAGAGTCGCCTTGATGTGGGCGGGATCATAATGGTAAACACGTGCAATCTTATTTAGGTTTATTTGTGACTAAACAATAATGGACTACAACAAACTCAAAAGAAAAGGGCCAAACATTGAACCGGGCCATCCAGAAGTTTGGCACTGAAGATGATGGCAGGATGATAGAATGGTAAGCTAATAGTAGCTAATGTTAGCTTCTTGTTGTTGGTAGCTTGCTACTGTTGTTGTTTATTGTCTATTTAGGCCATCCTTCTGATGTGGCCTAAATAGACATCATGCCGTTGACATACATTTGGCTCTAAATTCCACAATCTGCACCCGATTCGCTTTGGTTGATCCAAATCTACCCCACTACAGGAATGCAGTCCAATTTTTGGAGGGCGTGGCCTAATGACATCACGCCYTTGACYTATGGCTAGCTCTAAATCACCCTTAAGCGATCGAATCTGAACCAAATTTTGTGTGCACCATAACCRTGTTTTTACACTACATGCGTCTCTGCTCCGCTGCGCTGCGGTCGCAGGTGGTCTCAGATGCGGGTTTGAAATAAGCATTTTAAAATGTTTTCAAAATAAGTCTGGCACTTTGGAGAAAACCCAGGACTCACTGGAGYGATTATATATCCCCTCTGGCCTGGGAACGTCTCGGAGTCCCCCAGGACGAGCTGGAAAGTGTCACTGAGGAGAGCGGGTCTCTCTTACTGCCCCCGCACCCGATAGCGGATAAGCCGGCCAGACGGACAATTTATATTGTTAGTCTAAATTATTACATTTAAAATTATAACTCTAATTCAAGCAMYYTAGCCTATTGTCAATATAATTATGGAGTGTAATTTATTTTCAACTCAAAATATCTTCAAACTAATGAAATATAAAGTTATTAGGGAGGAAAATCCGTCTGGATAACAGCAGACTGACTGATCGTAAAATATACGACAGGTCTGGACCACTTGTGAATTTTGTTCATATCTGAAAAAAATCTTAGAATACAAAAACATTGGTGAATGCCACAAATTCTCCTAAATCACTTGTACGCACAACTTAAGAACAAATCTGTGCGTATGAACGGTTCTTGCATGAGGCCCAATGATTCTAATAGGTGCGTATTTGRTACGGAGGTCGGACCGGAGCGGAGACAGAACGCATGTAGTGTAAATTATTTGTAACATGCTCAYCWTGTTTGTGRAGCTGTTTGACAAGATCACTTTAGCCCKACATTTGTCCATCAGTTTGTCCGTCTGTTCAGCTTATGAGATGATTTAAATAATGAAGGCCGGTGATGATTCCAACAAAACTGCTAACTCACTACAGAATGYTGATGGGGACATCAGCAATGGTTGGTGTTGAGTTATATCTTGTTGGTATCTTATTTCACCTCAGCTTTGTCACAAATACTATTATAAGTTTAATAGATGGTGTTAAATTAACCAATAAGGTGTTCCCGCTGCGTCTGTGATATTTTTTATACAAATTGTCCTCAGTACTCCTTGACACGTGCTTATAATAGTGCTTCTGGCATCAGTTTGCATTTCCAATTGCTGCTGGTCCCTAGTTGCCTTTTGTTTACCCCTGCAGTCCTTCATTTTTAACTCTACATTTTTATRACTCAACTTTTTTTTAACATAACTTGCGCCTCATCGTCCTCCATTCTTTAAAGCATCACCATCTCTCTGCCTTCTTTTCTAAACGTGGCAGTGTGAGTTTATTTACTGTTTTAAAGACGACACACTGACTCGTCTCTGCTCGTGTATTAACAGAGGATGTTTACACATTAAAAATGGAGATGATGATCTTTATTTGAGAAGCCGTGCTTTAACATATGGATCTGATAACGAGGGCGGTGACTTTCCTGTCGGCGTCTATCTGTTCAAACATTTCTTTCATTTCCAGTTTGTATTGTACAGCATGAAATTATCTGTATTTACTCACACAGATATTCTGCTGCTGATGGTAGGCTGACAAAAATACTGATAGGGTGTCAAGAAATGGTGGGCTTTTTGTGCCACTTCCTTTTTTATTTATTCTTAAACCAAAACAGAAGCATCCTATCTCAACATTTTTCAAAACATCAGTGACTTGAGTTAATCGTTTCCGTGAACTTGCCTCTGAAGGTTTTGAACTTTCCTCGGCTCCACAGACAGGATGTGCCCTGAGCAGCACACGAGCAGTTAGTCAACACATCGGCTGGCTCTCAAATATAAGAAAAGCCTCAGTAAGGAGCTTTGAGGGATATAAAAATCTCATTTACAAGTAATTTTTAATGGCATTTATTTTTTTTTTTTTCAGAGGTGCTACAGCTCAATGAGTCAGTGTTAGTCACTGATTTGTGCCGGGGCTGAACGTCTCTAATAACAGTGTGATGTTTTAATACTCATTTGGCAGCTTCTGAAGTCTGAAATATTTTGAGAACCAGGCACCTTGTTAAAAACTGAGAGTACCGGGGGCCAGAATGTTATTGTTTTGGCTAAATCATTTTAAAAAGAATTGATCTGGTTAGCTCCTTTGCTGAGTTTTTCTTACACTCAGTTATTTTAGTCTCTCAGCTGTCAGTTCATAAAGCTTATAACTGCACCAAAAAAATACTTCGGGGAAAAAAAAWAATAATAATCTGCTCCTGTAACTGCTTCCCTACTTCTGGGAAAGCTTTTCATAAGAACTTTGAGCTCGGCTGCAGGGATTTGCATTAGTGAAAGTTGGACACTTGTGCTGGCTGTTCTTTTCTGGCTCGCGGGCACATTTCATCTCGCAGGTGTTGGATCAGGTCAGAGCCTCTGCGTCAACRTCAGGAAAGCTTTTTGTCTGGGACGTTATAATGTTAACTGAATGAGACCTGAACAAAATGTGCTTTTGTCCGAGCAAATATTGTCTATTGGTATTTGTGGGGATGTTAGTCYTGACCTTTGGCTGTGATTTGTCCGCAGCAGCAAGGAAGTGAACGTTACTCATTAGTGACTGTATTTGTGATTCAGCTCATGTTAGCTGTGGAGGGCAGGGGTTAGACTCAACCCTTGCTGTAAGGTTTTTTTCATGTTAAATCATCACAGCTGGACTCATTGGAGAAAGAATCAGCCAATGGCTTTATTGACCTCCTCTTTCTAGGATCCGTGTAAAAAGAAACAAACCAAACTAACAAAATACAAACTTCAACTTGGAATGTCAGTATTTTAAAAACTTTGTCCTCATCTTATGGAGTCAAAAGGATCAATACAGACGAAAAAATGCAATACTTGAGCAAAATAAAACTTCCTAATGCAGCAATTTCAATCACAAGAGAATCCCTTACAGATGAGTTTTTTGAAGAAAAGAGTCTCCCGAACTTTCGCAATGTTCYTCCCTTCTTTGATTTTATGCACCAAAGTGAGTGCAGTAGGTGGCTAAAGAACCTTTAAAACTTCAAACAATGGAATTGCTGAGTTTTATTGATAGAATAAAAAAAACTGTGTCTAGCCATGACGGTTACAAGCTGCCAAACAACATAAATAAAACATGCCAACACCTTCCATTCGGACTTGTCTGCCAGGCGGCAGTTTTTTGTGAACTACATTGATATCAGCATCAAACTGTAACAGACTTTAAAATGTGTTTCTGAATCCTTTAGACAKGTGGTTTTCAAACCTTTTTGCTTCRYGCCCACAAAATGACAGCTGCAGACACTCACAACCCCAGATATTATGGTAACACTTTCTTTTATGGTACCCTTATTACCATGTAATAACAAGGTCATAAAAAGTGTAATTAAATGTAATTACTACCTTATTACCATGTAATTACAAGGTAATAAAAAGTGTAATTAAATGTAATTACTACCTTATTACCATGTAATTACAAGGTAATAAAAATGTGATTAAATGTAATTACTACCTTATTACCATGTAATTACATAGTAATAAAAATGTGTAATTAAATGTAATTACTACCTTATTACCATGTAATTACAAGGTAATAAAAAGTGTAATTAAATGTAATTACTACCTTATTACCATGTAATTACAAGGTAATAAAAAGTGTAATTAAATGTAATTACTACCTTATTACCATGTAATTACAAGGTAATAAAAAGTGTAATTAAATGTAATTACTACCTTATTACCATGTAATTACAAGGTAATAAAAAGTGTAATTAAATGTAATTACTACCTTATTACCATGTAATTACAAGGT
>NW_013952559.1:962943-966287 GCF_001266775.1 Austrofundulus limnaeus | reverse complement strand
TACCAATTTATTACCTTGTAATTACATGGTAATAAGGGTACCATAAAATAAAGCGTTACAGATATTACTTGTTCACTTTTGCAAGCTTTGCTAATAATTCTGTTAAACATGGAAATAGCAACAATATAAACAGATCTAATAACTACAATACTAAATGTCTTCATTGATGAATATTGTTTTAAAAATTGCAATAATCATTGTGAAAATATTCCATTAGCCTTTTTTATTTTTTATGTTTTTTGGCATTTAAATTGATGTCTGGAAAATCATCTGGGGAACCTCACTTGATGTTTTGTGACCCACAAAAGGGTCCCGACCCCAACTTTGGGAACCACTGCTTTAGACCCCCTTCATGTTGGATCACGACCCCGATATGCTCTCTAAGAACCTATAGTGTGTTATAACATGACAGCAAGAAACAGGTTTTCATGTTGGCTCTTGTGTTTGTGGTCTGGGTTTTGGTAAATGTTGCTATTTAGCGTTCTTCACTTTTATTTAGCAAAGCTTCTTTTGTCTGTTCCAGTTTTCCTTCACACCTGATCTCGTTCTCTGTTTACCACACCTGTTGCTTGAACTGATTTCTCCCCTGAGCGTCTAAATCCTCCTTCGGTTCTTTAGTTCTTGTGCCAGATTCTTGCCGATCCATTTGTCAAGCCCGACATCCCTTTAGAGCAGTTTGGCGCCCAGCTTTGGTCCTGATGTCCTGCCTCTTGTTTCCAAGTCCTTAAATCGTGAACAATGACCCCAGTTTGAAATCCAAGTTAGAACCTTAAAACCATGTAATGCAAAACTAAAACTTCTTCTATCAAGTTTAAAATTATTCTAGATTTCTGTTAGGGCTGAATGTTATTTTCCCTTGAAAGCTTTTAAATGTCTATTTCAACAAGTGACACATTTTTTTAAGCAAAACTCAGTCTCTCCGTCTCCGAGTCAGTTTCCCACCACTTGTTTGTCTAAATTCTCATTTTAGCTTCCCCGCTTAGATATTTGCTGAAAGCTTCATCAAGCACAGCCAGGGTTCAATTACAAAAAGCAATTCTTCCACTTTCTCTCATTCTTATTCCTCCACACCAGTCATTATGTGCACACAAATACACACAGAAGAGGAAGAGGGAAAGGGGAAAAAAATAAATAAACAAAACAAAACAAAAAAAAAGTCAGCACAAGCACTCACGCTGCTTGTCAGGCTATCGTCACAACTGCCTTCCAAGAACAGCTTGGCATCTGCAGGAGACACCTGCCACTCATTCTGGCAAGCACAAGGAGAATGTAAGAAAAGCAGCCAGAGCGAGAGAGAGAGAGAGCGCGTGAAAGAGAGAGAGAGAGAGAGGCAATATTGTGCTCAAAGGGAATGAGCAACTCTTATAGCATGAAAGTTGAGGCAGGAGGAGAGAGGCACAATGCAGCGGTGTGGGAGGGAAAGAGAGCAGCGCTAGTGAGACTGTAGCTAAAAAAAGGATGATGGGGATGACAGGGATCTGCTGTGAAGCTCCGACCATTATAAAGGCAGGTGTGTGTGCGTCTGTCTGCTCGGCACACAAACACGACTGTGACTTCCAACCAATTGCCGTCTAATTCTGTGACCTTCTGCGAGGTGACTCAGATAAACACCTGCAAAGAGATTACAAATAACACACTGGCATCAGCATGGGAAAAAGAAGGCATTTAGTGGAAATAAAACAGGCGCACAAACACACGGAGACAACCTCCAGGCACACACACACCCACACCCAGACACAGACAATCAGCAGCAATTAGCTATAGTTTCAGGATATAGAAAAGTCAAAAGTAAGACTTAAATTCACCAAAATAGTGAGTGTGATCGGGGGAGCACAGCTAGTTCAGCCTCTCAGTATAGATCTGTGTCCCGCTCTTGTTAGCGGTTGATTTAGCTTAGCATAATCCCCGAGATCATTTAGCGCTGCTCATTCAAATGATGATAAATCTTGAGCAGAGTTAATGAGAGATTTAAATGGCGCCATTGCCTCAATGACACAGCTGAAAAATCTCTGCAGCAAATAATCCTCCCCTCGCATGTAATACACCACATAAGCATTTCATCCATCTTCATATTGGAGACAAATCAGGTCAACAGCGCTGGCGCCGCACCGCTGATTCGTTTGGGTCAAAGGAGTTCTGTAACGCTGGAAAGTTTTTCCTCATTCCTGTGACCCCAAACAAACACACACACAAAAAAAATACAAAACACTAAAAGTTTATGAGCAAATTAATCACTAATGGAGTAGAGAGGGGGGTGGAAATGATCTATATCTGAACGCAGATGCTGGTTTTGCTATCGTGCTTTTTTACTTATTATTCAAAGCAAATGTTTATCTGAAAGTTCAGCATTAAATATAAATAAGTCCTGTGTTTTGGTCTGAAAGGTAAAAAAAATACAATGTTTTTGCCCCTGTCTCTGTGTTGGTGTGATTGTATTTCGTGAACCACTCCATGAATTTTATTGGAACTTGCAGAAAGTAATCATGTGACGTGATTCTAGACCCTARTKAAGTTTGGAGTCAACCCAATCCAAGATGGCTGCTGCAGCCGACTGACCTTGGGAAACAAAAACATGAATGCTTTTWACTTAACCAGTTTTACATATGTTGACAAAAAAACTGTTTGGTAGTGCAGTTTGGGAATGTGACATCTTTAACTGAAAATGTTTTTTTAAGGTTTGAGAGAAACAGACGTCCTTTCTTAACAAAAAAAATACTGTATATCTTAGTTGAAAACTCTTGCAAAAAAGACAGCAGGAAATTTAAAACTAAATAATGAAATTTGTGTTTGATYGATTTATTTCTTTGTTGTAACAAAGCTTCCCGGGCACTAAATTTCATAGTGTTAGAAAGCATTTTAATTTTCCTTTTAAATGGTGCCACATTTGTAAGGAATAAGCATTTGTGGTATGAGCAGTAGAGCTGAGTGGGTTGCGCACATGAAAAAATTGCCAAATCTCTGCAAAACAGCTTATTTTGCTGTAATTGACTCTTGTTTAGAGCTTCTGGGGACCCCCAGGTGTGACCAATCAGGTGTCCGGTATAAGATTATTGTCAAGAAGCAAAGAAATAATGTACCAAACACACATTTTTCTGTACTTTTTGTGCTAAGCTTGGATTTCTTCATGGAATGCTAAGTCTTTGATTTAATGAGTGGTCATCTTTTTTGGTTCCCTTTCCAGTGCCTGACAGCTTCAGAGGTCTGAGCTTCCAATCAGGACCCCCTCAGTCCCAACAGGCTGCCACTGTGACGTGTCCAGGACATAACACAGCAGCCTGGTAAAGTCACGCACAAGTTGAATCACTGGGAGTCAGTGTGTGTGTGTGTGTGTGTGTGTGTGTGTG
>NW_013952559.1:961130-962865 GCF_001266775.1 Austrofundulus limnaeus | reverse complement strand
ATATTAATGCTCAAAGTCTGCATTAAGAATGAGTGACTCAGCAACACCAAAGCTTACATCAATATTTGTAAAACTGAGTTGTAGCCATTTCTGTGTCGGCTAACGTTGATTAACTGTGACAGCCATTTTGAATTGGGCTGCCATCAAAAAATAATTAGCTGCAGATGTCAAATTATTAATTTCTGAAAGTTTCATTCAAACCCTCCTAGAGAGCTTTGAAATATTTTCCTGGCAAACACCTGCACATGGACTTTTACATGCTCAAACACCATTATCATGATGGTGGGCAATAAAAAGTTAAAAAAGCGTTTCTTTTTGTAACTGCATTTATGCTTAACCCAGACATTTCCCCTAAGCCTAACCATTACCGGTCTATGGCTAACTTTAACCTTAACCAAAACTTAATTCATACAATACCATACCGGGAAAAGATCCTCACTTAACACCAAAGACGTGTAGCCTGGTAAAAACCAGCCGCTTGTTCTTCARTTTGCTTCGTACAGAGGGTCTGGACTTTCGGCTATTGAGACACAATTTCTTGCTGGAGGCGTGGCCTTTGTTGAAGTTTAAAACAATTGGACCTGATTTACCCAATCGCTAATGTTTGGCCGTGATGCATGTAGTGCGCCAGCTCTAACGCAAAGGAGGCTAAGCTAAAAAGCTAACAGGAAATTGCGTGTGCTGTAAACGACCATACTGGGGGGAGAGATGTARCGAYCTGAACGAGATAAATGAGAGCTGCAGGCATTTGTGAGACTAATTTAATTTAATTTGGAAGCTTTTTCAACACGGACTGGCTTCGGTCACTTCCTCCGCTGCCATTGCTAAACTACAGGCAGACTAAAAACAACGCAGAAAAACGACGTTGTCATTCACAACTCCTGGCCTAGTTAAACTTCTACCAGAGAAATCCTTGTTTATAGGAGAAATCTCAGACAGAGCAGAGAAGAAAAACTAGAATTGAGCAGAACAGCGTAGGAAGGCAGGGGCCAGGTCAAAGACCTCACTTTGATAGTAGTTATTTTGCAAGTGGTCCAAATACACAAACACACACACACTCACAGCTGAGTGCCTCTGGTGGAACAACCAACACTCCAGTTATGAAACTAAGGAAGAAAATTTCACAGCTGAATGACGCTGATCTGGCAGCAGGAATCTGTTTGCTGAAATCCTCTGAATAAATGTGCCGTTTTAACATCGACACACACACTTCACATCTGGAGCTGAGAGGAGCCGGTTGAACCCTCCCATCCTCTCACCTCCCCCTAAGGCAGACTACTGCCAGACCCGGAGAGCTGGAGAAATGAGCCTGTCCAACCAGCCAATGAAAAAATAAAATAAAATAAAAAAGGAAGCTAAAGTGCAGCACGGAGGGAAGCTGCTCCTTCTTCTCCTGACTGTTGGTCCTGCTCTCACAGCACTTGGAAAATKTCTCTTCCTCTAGTGACTAAGTCATTTCACTTCTTCCTGCTCCACACTACAGGAATGAATCACCCTTTGTTGGCCTCCTACGCTCTTCTCCCTCTTGTTCACTTAGATTCCCATCTGTCTATATTACCAAACTTATTAAAAGTACATCAGGGCTTTTTATTACATAAATCTTTCTTGGGCCCTCRGCTTTGCTTTAGAGGCTCTCGGTGCATGAAATGCCTGACATGCTTTGGGATTACACGTGTAAATCAGACGTACACAAAGTCAAGAAGAGAAGAGGGAGGAAAACGAAGCTAAATGTGAC
>NW_013952559.1:957773-960125 GCF_001266775.1 Austrofundulus limnaeus | reverse complement strand
GTACAGGGGTGCCCAAACTTTCCTCCCGAGAGGGCCAAAATGAAAATCTATCTGAGGGCTGCGGGCCAAATGCAATAATGTAATACATGAAATACAAATACTTCTTAGGTAAAGTCCTTTTATTTTTGATGATTCAGCTAGCTAAGCTAGTGCAGTGGGCCACGTTTTTGACTAAATGCAGTACAGATGGCTTTAGGTGGAAATACTGTGTTTCAACATTGGACAACAGATTACAACCTTGTAACCAATGCAACTGCTGGTGGGCCAAATCAAATGGCTTGGAGGGCCAGTTTTGGCCCACGTGCCCCACTTTGGGCACCTCTGATTTAGACCAAATATGTATGTATTATTGTAACCAACAAGACACATTGAATAATATCTCTGGATCTACAAAGGATATCAGGATGATGTAAGTGTAAAATGTAGCTTTTAAAGTCAGGAATCTGAAAATATGATTYAGTCAWTTTGACCAAATTTGACTTAATCCTCATTTCGATGTGATAGGTCACAAATGAGATAAATGGGTTACTAATTTAAGAAAGAAAAGTGTCCTTTGAAGTGTGTCCTTTCAGCAGTGTGACATGTCCAGAGATCATCTGTTATATGGGACAACACACTGCTGCATGCTCGCCTTTGACCGAGCCATTCACGACTGTGCGCTGGCCATTTTTCAACCCGATTGGACAAAACAAGAGGGAGAGATCAGCACCGGGTCTCTCATTAACCAGCCTCCCGTTGGGAGTATTAATTTAACCACTACAGAACTGGCAGCGCCTGACGCAGCCAGCTCCAAACTGCATTAGACGCCAGCTGACAAATCGGAGACCCAAAGCGACAACAAGATTGACTTGAGAGCACAGCTAAACACGAGCAAATACCGCACTGGAATGAAATTTAAGGTTTCAACCTCTTCCATCTAAATCCTGACTGTCGCATTGTTTCAGTTCCAACAGAATCGTTAGCATAATATTAGCGTTGCAATYTGAAACACTTTCCCTTCTCCCGGCTTTACTTGTTGACATTTTCTAAAGAAATCTGTTGGAGAAAAATGCATTAAGAATGACAGAAATGGTGGAGGGAAGTCATCATTTGGGAAAATATATAAAAAYGGGCTGCAGGAGGAAGACAGAACAAGAGGTGTTTCAGCTTCAGGCAAGAACAAACATGTCTTGATCTAGATCTGCAATTTTCAATTAAAATTCTGTTCTAACAGAGGTACCAAATTTATATTTTAATTCTCTTTTAATGACAGCCATATTAGTTTTCCTCATTCGTCACATTATGTTTTCTGGGCTGTACCTCTCTGTGGACTGACAGACGTGACAGATGTGGGAATTTCCAATAGTAGAAATCATGCMCTACTTAAAGGAGACAMCYTGCTTTTAAATCCTTCTTTTTCACATTTAAATGATTCAGTTGTGGTTATATAAAGTGGAACTGCAATGCTTTGGTCTGAATTCCTTGTTTTTCACTCATGTTCTGAGGTGTGTCAGAGCAACTCATTTCGGTGCTGTCTCTTTAAATGCAAAAGAGGCACTTTACACCCGGCCCCCTCCAGGTCTCACTGTCAGCGATTATTGTCCAGTCTAACCTGTTTGGCCATAGTTCAGGTCTATACCACCATCAAGTAATCACGTAACATTAGTTGTTCTGAAAATTGTGTACATATCAAAAATAAATTTGACTTTGTATCAGTCTATTTAAACTCATTGATATTAACTTCTGTCTCTTTAAGAACCTCCTATAATTTCTGACACTCCCACTTCAGCATATTTTCACAATAATGCTTTCAGGTAGAGGGCTGTGACTGAGCTCCAGGGAGGAGCTTTGTACAAATAGGAGGAGCTTTCCCTCAGCAAACATTTAGGCAGCTCCACATGGAGCTACCACATGAGATTCAAGGATTTCTCAAACATCCATGAATGAGTGAAAGCAACATTTTGATGAGGGAATGACATAACATGATATAAAGCTAAAAGTCTTTACATAAGCCCCTCCCCCCTTTAAAATAAATTACTATAAATTATAAAAAAGCAGGACCACTTAAGTGTCAAGGTAGGTGGGATGAACCCAAAAAGCAGGTAGACATGAGGACTTGAATGTAAAAACAAAAACTGATTTAATAAATAACAAAAGAAAAAGGCTGACGTGGCAGCAAAATACTAAATATACTATTGATAACAAAAAAAAAAAAACAAGTCTTGGAGCATTAAAAGGTAATGATTCATTGGGGCAATTCTTCTTCTTCTTGTGTGGTGTTTTATGGTGGTTGGCAAACAACGAAAGGTGTGCATTACCGCCACCTACTGGTATGGAGTGTGGTTCAAGATGATTTCACTAATATGTAAATAC
>NW_013952559.1:950848-957395 GCF_001266775.1 Austrofundulus limnaeus | reverse complement strand
ATAGATAGATAGATAGATAGATAGATAGATAGATAGATAGATAGATAGATAGATAGATAGATAGATAATACTACAAATTACTATCAAATTCAAATTCTGTTAAACAATATTGTCTTTTTCAAAAAAACATATTGTGATTTGTATATGTTTGCTCCCTAAAATTCTTTGTAATATGTCTATAATGTCAAACCTTTCCTTCATGTTTCTAAATTGTCTTCTCATAAATTGTCTCTCTTGTTTGTACTTCTGACATTCTTTCATAARACTGGGGCAATTGATACAAGAGARCAGTTAAATACAACTGAGGATGATTGGGAAGTGGAAGCACCTGTGTGATTACAAACTATGGACAGGTAAGAGTGGCAGGCTGGAAAAACAGAAGCTGACTGAGGATGTCACAGGAAACAAGAGATAATAAACAGGAAATCAGAAAAWAAGACAAGAGTAATGAACAACGAAACAGTGAAAAATACTAACAAAAAGAACCAGAAAACAAGAATCATGACAMAAACACTAGAAAATCTGCTCTACTTCAAATGCATCGTTATAGTGTGAAAAGGTGTGCTGCCTAGATGTAACCTGTAAAAAATTACCATAAATGCAGGAAAAAATGAGCTGCCAAAAACAAATTGCCATATATTGGAGACAAACTGTAGGAAATAAAATGAATTTCTGTAAATGACAGAACAGCTTGCGCTTCATGAACTTATCATTTTGTAAGAGCTGTGTCACACAAAATGAATTAACTTTAAGTGCTCGCAAAACAGAAACTAGAAAATCTGTGCTGCCTAAAATGAATTATCATAAATATGGGAAAACGTGTGCAAGTTATATACATGGTTTTTAATTATTTTATTCAACTGAAACTGAAATTAATCTAGAGAACGAGTGTGCTGTTGGTTAAACCTGGTCACCAGTCTTTAAATTATSCTGCTGTGAAGGTCAGAAAAAATCCTCAAGTCTCATCCTCCTCCTCCTCTTCTTCTCCTTCTGATGTCTGTGATCCAGGGAGGTTGTGGCCCATTTATTTTCCAACTGCCTCATGATTGTGATCCTCTTGATTCCATCTCCAGTTCAAAGTCTTTGCTATCTGTAAGATTAAAAAGTGGCTCTGAGAAATGTGCGACCCGCTGCTGCGCCGGGGAAGGCGGCTAAAAAGCGTGAATTCGCTGTGGCTTCCACAGATCTCGCCGATGACTCAGTCACAGCTTGAAAAATATCTCCAAACGCAACAAAACACTTACAGAAACCTTTCAAAACACTCCTGCTCCACAATCATAATCTCCGCTGGTGAGCTTTATGCTCACTATGTAGCACGAAATCACTAAATGTACCACTTCACTTTTGAGAGTATCAGGAGGGTTCGCAGGACCAAGAAGCATGTAAACAGAGTTTTATTGTGTTAAACTGTCATGAATAAAACCAAATATAAATACATTTTATGAATCGTATTGCTAAGAAACATCCTTTCTGATTTCTTTGACTCTTAACGTCAGTGGAGCGTTTGATGACAGTTAAACGGCCAAATTCCTACTGGATGTGCTTTTTTTTAGCATTTGTTTGATTGTTCTGCAGAGTGGACAACACAGCACACTGAACTAGTTGGTTTTAAATTATCTATAAACATTTTAAAGCCAAATTGATTCAACTGATTTTATGCCTGGTTCACAGCGCAGGATTTTAATATTCTCAGTTGATTTTGAAAGACTGAGATCCCACACATGATGATAAAAACTCATAGATATACCAGGTTTTGTATAGTGTGTGGTGTACAGACACACGGCAAAGAAAACACACCACAGGACCACCCGGCTCTACCTCAAGTTAAAGCACCTGGAGAGAGCTTTTGACATGTTGTTGGACTGCAGGTTCCAAAAGATGGTCTGCAACTTGTCGGTCACGGCCTCGTTTGTCAACAAGCACACGGAGGACAAGGTCTGGTCCAGCCACATGGAGTATGTGTTCTACCGTAAGTAATGTCTCCTCATGACCACTAGTGGGCGCACGTTCTCAGAGCGCTGGGGGGAAACATCTGCAGGTGGGAGAATGGGTGGACCTACTTCTACTAATGATGTTCGATACTGCCAAATTTCTTTCCGATACTGATACTAAGTAAAATGTGTCTGGTATCGGCAATACTGATCCGATACTGATACTTTGTGATAACACACATAATGTATCTGGTAAATCTTAAAAATAAGAGTTTTTTCAAATAAGCACTTTATAAATAATACATGACATTGTAATTTATTTAATTTAAGTCTTTCTAACCCTAAAACTACATTTGTTTACCACAATTTTAAATTCTTATTTTAAAGAAATATAATCATTTTTGAATAGTGACTAAAAGTGAAAAAACATTATAAAAGTTAAAAGGGAAAAAAATTGAATAGGTCATCTGGACGGGTTCTTCTTTAATGAAACGTTTCGTTGTTACTTTATTAAACTCCAGGTGCTCGGTTAAATATTAGTTTAATATTCTGTAGCATTGTTTGTGGGTGTGCAAGAAGGTACCTGGCCAGAGCTAATGCTGTTTGGGGGGCCGTGGCATGAAAAAGTTTAGGAACCCCTCAACAAGAATGTAATTACAGACACTGAGACGAGGCAGATTTTATGTTTAATGACTTGCCATACATCTACAGCCTGAGTGACTGACTGAACTCATGCTACTGTGCTTATGCATTACTCAAGTGGAAGAAAAAGTAGTTCCCTCCAACCACATATGATTAAGACAAGATTGGAATAGTTTAGTTATTTGCTACTATTTTCCTGTTAATGATATACAGTAGATTATGTAAAATAACTAAAGTATCATGGTATTGATATTTTGATTTTGGTATAGATTCTAGAACATAAAGGATCTGGTATCTGCAGTATCGATCTGCACATCACTGCCTTCTACAACAGATTTCACTCAGGAACGTCCAGATGTCAGAGGGGAAATCTTGCGAGACCTCTCGAGATCAAACGTGAGTTCAGAGAATGTAAACATGGRCGACGCAGAAGAGGCAACGAGGACAGTTTGTGGACTATTTTGAACAGAGAAAAAAACTAATCAAAAAGATTTTCTGACACACCTTGCCATTTGTTTTGTCTTCTGTATTTTGGATTTTCTTACGTGTTTCTGTCACCTCGATTTCTGATTGGCTACACGTCACATTCAACCAGCCGCATGCTCGTATGTCCTCAGGAAACACTACACACGCTGGGATATCGGGCCAAGACAATCCAACATGTTGGATGTCAAATATATGAGATCGGAGTGATCCCGACATCCGTCCGAGCTGACTAGCTCACTCTTGACAACCAGCAGGAATAGATAATCTTTAGAGTCATCTTTAAGATTATTGAAAAAATCTAAATCCAGTTAAAAATTGGCACAGTTATTTTGCCGTGTGAACCCAGCATTAGCAGCTGATGTTTTAAAGTTGATTAATTCAAAATAAAATGTTAAATTAGCATTTTGATAATGATGGTAAACCTATGCATCCACATATGTAAAAGCCTAAATTCAAAGCTAAAATCCTTTAAACAGACACAAGGACGGGGAGAGTTCTTCAACAGTGTGATTCAGAATTTTGAGTTGTAATGAAACACTTTATTTCTGGAAGTGAGAGTCCACTCCTTCCCTGAGGCGAGTAACGAAGAAAGAAGTGTGTCCAGAGTGTAGCTTGTCCCTGATCTTTTGCAGCGCGGGGCAGCACTTWTCACAACTTCATAAATGTTCTTTTTTTATCCTCAAGGCCACACGTGGTGCACAAGCACAAACACCCTCAGACTGCTGAAAGCACCCGCTGGAAAAATACAGAAACACACAAACATGAATTCACACACACACACACACACTGATTAAATAATCCCAGAGCCCCCGAACGCACAAACACCGGCAATGGTCCATCTGAAGTTCATTGCAACTAAAAATCCTGAATTTGAATATGTGTTTGTCACGTTAGCAGAATATCTCATGAACCACCAAACAGATTTTGTTGAATCTCTCAGAAAGTAATCAGAAGTTCAGCTACAGCTGATTTAACTTTTGGAGTCAACATAATTCAACATGGCTGCTGCAGCAATCAACCTTGGGAAACACAAAAATGCATAAAAAAGACAAAGATTTTAAAACTAGGCGTGGTAGTGGTTGATAGTGATCACCAACACATAGAGTCTTTATGAAGATCTTCATTTGAAATTTTGGCATGCAAAGTGGTGGCAACATGGTTTATGGTTCCCAAATTTTTCCATGCCGCCCCCCAAGCAACTTTAGCTTCTGGCCGGGGACCCCATTGCAAGTTGACAGTAAAATACATCAATATATGTAAAGACAATTCAACTTTTGAGAATGTTTTTTCTCTCACTTTTATTCACTACTGAATAGCTGTAAAGCCATACTTAACGTATGCTAAAATGTTAAAATTCTTGAGAAAATGAAAAGTTTCTAGAAGAACAAGATTATTAATCCAACACATTCTGCACTTGTTTAGTYTATCAGTACTAAAACAAAATAAAAAAATAGTTTTTAGCTAAATATGGGTTTATAAAACTTGGTTAGATGGATATTTTTACAGCGTGGCATCATTTGAATTTCGAAAAAATAAGTTTCAAATTTTGTTTACCCTTTTAAAATAACTCATTAAATGTTTCCTATTTAAGAAAAATGAACTTAATGTAAATAAATCTAATATATTTTTTAATGGGAGATGAGTGCAGCACAACCAGGACACAGTTATTACCTATCAG
The DNA here is from genome assembly GCF_001266775.1 of Austrofundulus limnaeus. Lineage (NCBI taxonomy): Eukaryota > Metazoa > Chordata > Actinopteri > Cyprinodontiformes > Rivulidae > Austrofundulus > Austrofundulus limnaeus. The sequence continues at coordinate 952,658 of NW_013952559.1, read as the reverse complement.
GCGCCACCGTCTGCTGATCCAATTTGCAGACGAGCCGATGACAGTCAACAAGCTGAACTCCAGCTGATACTGACGTTTGGCTCATAGATCTGTGCAAACCTGATGTTTACCTAATTTAAATTCACAGAAGTGCGTCCARCTTGGCTTTGACGAACACGTGCGTACTTCCACAAACACACTCTTTCTTTACATCAAACAGAACTCACACAKAAACACACGAGTGCACAGCAGGTGGAAATGAATTATAGATGCGTGTCGACAAACAATTCCTCCTTATTCACTGTCCACTCACCCCCCCAGCCCCCCACACCTACACAAAGCCTTCATTTTCTCACCTGTCCTGTCCCTCTGATCTGTCTGTGTCTCCACTCGTTTGTCCCTTCCTCCTCCTCTCCTGCACCTGCCGTGTGTGTCTGAATCAGGGCTGACCCATGCAGCGAGGCTGTGAATTCATATTCTGATGCCAGACAAGGAGCTTTGCTGCATTTTCATTGTATTTTTTGTTTGGTTTTGTTCCCCCCCTACAGCTAGCAGAGAGCTGATAGGTAACAGCAGCAGAAGTGTTTTTATTATGCACATGCACAATTATTCCCCCCATTAATAACAGCCGATGGTGACCGTTTGCAACCCGAAAGGAGAAGGTGGGTGATTATGTTTGTTACTGTGTCTGTGTGTATTTGTGTGTGTGTGTTGGATGCACTGAATGGATTTTAATAAAACTTACAGAAAATAATTGCTGGTAATTACTGGATGCATGTCTACAGGGTGAGTCAAAAGTCACAGGACACTTATTTCAGAAACAAAAGGGAAAATTGAAAAGAGAGATTGCACATCTGACTGCAGTAATTTGAAATAATTTTGGTCTACTTTCCTGAACTACCACCTTTCTATTGATAAAACTTACCCTTGATCCAGTATGGTGGCTTTCAAGATGGCGACCATGTTTGGGACCTAAAAGACAGAGCCGCTTCTGCATTACTTTCTGGGTAAGTAATGGTTTCATTTTCCCATTTGTTTCTTTTGACTCACCCTGTACAACTGATTGTGTGTGTAACGGCTTTAACTCTCAGCATAAGATGATCCTGGTTTAAAACTTTGAGATGAAAGGCAGCAGTAATATGCATTCCTGAAAGAACTGCTGGGCCTTTCTTTTTCTTTTAAATGTCTGCAAAATCAATTTCTCCCAGCATGCTCTGCTTCCAGGACAGATAGACGTTTCTGTCTGTCTCCCAGCTCYTGGATCATTCATGAAAAAGGCCGACGTCACACCGAAAACGGAAGAAAACGATGACTGCATCTTTATTTGGAGACAAACTGGTGATTTTCTGTCAGTCTCAGATGAAATCTGTATGTCCTGTATGACTGTGAGGCTGTAAGGTTGTGCAGAATAATAAAAGCATTTCAGGGATTTCYTGTGGATTTGTGCCCATTCTTAGCTCTGTGCAAGCTCATTTAGGCTTTTTGAGACATTTGTTTTTTTTCTCTTCTCTTTTAAATCTACTTGACTTCAAAGGGGGACACATGGAGAGCTGGGGGCCTCCGAGCATATGAGCTCTAATTGAAGGAGAGACAGAAAAGGAGATAAAAAAAGAGCGAAATTTGGAATTAAGTGAGCCAGAATGTGTGTGTAAGAGGGGGAGGTGTTGGAAAATATTTTACCTTAGTGTAATGAGATATTTTATCACTGCACAAAAATGCTAAACTAAATAAAAAGCCTATAATCCTCAAAGGAATATATATCGCCCATCAGCTCTGGTGTTGATGGGAAATAAATTGGAGCTTAGAACACAACCGTGAATTAACATTATTA
>NW_013952559.1:946870-950268 GCF_001266775.1 Austrofundulus limnaeus | reverse complement strand
TATATATATATATATATAATCTTTTAAGTGGAAATTTTATTTATTTTAGTCTGCACTAACGGCATAAGAAACATTTAGTGCAGACTCCTGTGAGGTTGTGGTTTTGGTAAAAGTTGTTGTTGTTTGTTCTTATAACTTCAGCAAATTTCTCATATTTAGCTTTGTGCAACGTGTTGTAGTGGCAACTTATATTAAAATCCTCCATGGCAGACTAAACACATACTGTAGGTTTGCCTTGAAATTCTGTAAACTGATGGTTTAACTCTTAAAATAATAAAAAAATAAATGAATTAAACACATAGAAGTCACTCGAGGGCCGGATGTGGACCATGGGCCACCAGTTGCCCATCCCTAGTATATTCAGAGCTTTAATGATATTTTTTAAACTGGAAGATTATTTATTATTACAACAAAGAAATCCTGAATAGAGAGAGAAAAAAAATAACATTTACTACCTAAAGTTGTTGRTTCTCATTTATAGTGTGGACAGGAACACAATATATCCGATTGGATGGAAAAATAAGTTTTAAGTAAGAAATCAAAATGTCATGTTGAGATAAATCCAGTTATCCTCATTTTTTAAACTAATCAATATCATGTCAGGCTGTAATTTGTCTTCTCCACTATTTTTGAGAGATGTTCTTCCAATATTTTACAAACCATGTTTATTTAATCTGTTCCCAAAGTGTAAAAAATTGTGAGCTCAACGTTTCTGATGTTTATAACAGCATTCTGAACAAGACCTGATKCCAACCAGTGATGTGAAAACAGAAAGGCGCATTAATTAGAAGGCTTACTCCTCTACTTTGCATCTACATAGCTCAATATGCTGTTGGAAACTAGATTCTGCTAAGCGTTATTGATTGGTAGCAGTGGGAGGTACAAATAATGACCAGTTTCAGAGTTGCTTCATATTAGTGGTGTCTGAAAACACTGCCATGTTAAAAAATCATGGTTACAAAAATAAAGTGAAGAATGATTACAGGTGGGRGGCACGGTGCTTGCCTCCCGGCCGTTCTGCGTGCAGTTTGCATGTTCTCCCCGTGCAGGCGTGGGTTTTCTCCGGGTGCTCCGGTTTCCTCCCACAGACCCAAACACATGCATGTTGGGTTAATTAGTAACTCTAAACTGTCCCTAGGTGTGAGTGTGAAGGGTCTTCATGTGGTCCCTGTTGTTGACTTGCAACCTATTATAGCTATTTAAAGCTGCAGCAATATAACATTCCACTGTTATATTATTAATGAAATAACTTATTTAAATAATACACATCTGACCTGAGCAGTCAAGCAAGCTTATTAGTTTCTTTTAGGCTATTTTCTGAAAATACAGCTCATTCAATAAATAATAAAACACAAGTTTAGTCTTTCACTGTCTATYATTAATACACATAAAGGGTTTCCAAATGACAAATGTAGTGCAATGAAAACAAACTGRAGACATGTAATGTTATATTTTTGGRCAGTGCTGTGTTGTTTTACATTAAACCCACACCACATATGTCTTTACAGCAGACTCTAACAGATACAGTAAATACATGAGATGGGAAATCTGCTCAAACCTCAGACAGGTTTTTGTAAATCTATTAGTCTTTATGATCTTTAATCCTTACAATTCAGATGAAAATCACACACTGTGCTTCCAGATTTAGTAAATATTTGCAACATATTGTACATCTTTTGCCGTTTAAACTGATTGTGGCYTATTCTGAATGTYTGCGTCATTACAATAAAGCATTAWTGAACAGATTAWATCCTGTGATGTAGGTGTGTGATCKTYACTTCAGTCATGAAGCGCACAGAAAAAAAAAACAGAATTAGGAGTCCAATGATGAGGATCATGGTAAACTAAGCATGAGATGAGTTACTTTAGGCACTGAAAAGATTTATGGAGCATACATAGTAGGAACATAATGGAGCAGATCATATGAATATTAACCTTTTTCTTTTTGRTTTCATAAAGCTGCTTGTTTTTATTTCTGTATGTCTCTTTATTGTAAAGTCTTTGTTGTAATGTATTACACTCTCAAAGATGGGCGATACATGCGAATGTATTATTTCATGTCATAGTTTGTACATAAACAAAATGTAGTTTTGTTGCAAGAACAGAGATATTTATATTCAAAGCAACCTTAAATCTGTCCTGTGATCTTCCCKGATTTACAGCAACAAACTAAAGTCATGAGCTTCTAAGGGCCTTGAAATGAACAAAGACAAAATGTAATAATAATAATAATCCTTGAGTTCCCAGTATAATAAATCAAACAAGTGAACATAGCAGCAAATGACAAACAAAAAATGTASATTTTAATATTTACAAACCAATAGTTTAGGTATGCTTTTACATTTGAACTAGTTGTTGCCACTAAAACTCATTTGAGAACATAATGCAGATGTATCATATTAAGACACTTCCTTATTGTTACTGAATCAGTCTGCTGAGTTGTTCAGACTCAGTAAACTTTAATTTGAAGCAGGGATGTCAAGACTCTACAGCTAACTMTAAACTAAGTTTGTTTGATTCTTGCAATAACAATTAAAAAGGTAACATGGAATGTTTTTTTGTGATTACAAGATGATATCTTGRAAAACAACAGAATTCTAGTCTTTTTGGTTAAAAAAACAATAGCATGTTCATTTGCATGTGTTGTAATTATCTTAGCTCTTATGCTTCATGTAGAGAATGACTCTCTACTGCATCTTAGCTCAATGCCTGAGCTGTTATTTTCTTTTATAAGAATGGTTAGCTGTGGCAGCCATCTTGAATTYGGTCAAAGTAAATCYACAGATGATGCACAAACATCCGACGAGTTTCAGCAATCCATCCAGTGGTTAATTAGATATTTTGCTAACAGTCAGACAAAGAAAGCAGTGCTCATTGTAATCTGCCACCACACCTGATTTCAGCTCCACATCTGTAAAACTGTCTCATCTGCTTGCTGTGGCGGCCATCTTGGATTGACTTCTAAAGTTGAGGCATTTCTATCCTGTTTGAGGACATTTTTTAATATTAAGAATGAGAAATATTTCCTGAAGGTTAAACATCTGCAGTCAAAACAAAGACATCAAAAATGGCAAACTTTAGAAATATGCCTCCTTCATATCATTTTTTTATCAGAAGTGCACCAAATTGCACTGTCATAACTTAAAAACTAACATACTGTAAACTAAGCTCCAGTTTAAAGAATATTGTGGGGTTTTTTTTCTTATTTTTTCCTGTGTTTGATGCCTTTWTTTGTAAGATGTTAGTTTAAAGTAAATGTAATGTGTGGACCGTGCGCAGTGCTCCACACAGCAGTGGAGATCCTAAAATACTGCTCAGCCAGTTTTCTGCCTAGAGACAGATACACACAGAGAGAGAGAGAGAGAGAGAGAGAGAGAGAGAGAGAGAGAGAGAGAGAG
>NW_013952559.1:937806-945300 GCF_001266775.1 Austrofundulus limnaeus | reverse complement strand
GAGAGAGAGAGAGAGAGAGAGAGAGAAAAGGCCGGCACATGGCAGGATAGGCCTGAATGAATAACACTGAATCTATAATGGATGACAAGTTGACCAAGTTTTTTCTCCCTTTCTCTTCATTTTCTTTCCTCCCTTCTTCACTCTCTCCACTTGTCGGCTGTGCTCCTCTGTCAGCGTGACGTGGTGTCACTGCTTTGAGGCACATGTTCTGGAAGAAGACAGTGACTGCCACCCGCTCCTGAGCCTCTTAGCAGCCTTTGGAAGAGAGCRGCTTTACGTTACGGTCCCTTCAAATCTCCTGGAAACGCTCCCTCTCTTCTCTCGACTTCGCAAAAAAAAAAGGTCCATTTAGAGGACAAGCAACATAAAACAAGGAGGGTGGAGAGTGTGAGGAGGAGGGGTTCATTTTTTCGCCCCACAAAAATATCAAATAGAGAACAGTGTAAATGGGGGAATAAACAGAGGCTGCAACGTTTAGTGCCTGTTTTCTGCTCAGCTGCAGTGATACGCCATTTGGAGACTAAAATCATTATCCTCCCTTAAAAATTGGATTAATCTTTGCATTTGAAACACTCCATGAGTCATGAAATGAGTCAGAACTTCAACACAGATGTAAAAAAAAGGGGGGAAACGTGATTCATTACTGCTTTCGTATTCAGCAGGTTCAGTGACAACACAAACAGAACATTTCCTTCCTGACCAAAAAAGAAACTGTTAAATTATTATTAAATCATTAAACAGCTGGATTTAGTTTTCACTGTTTCTGATCAGCATCTGGTTAAAGGTCAGCTGARATGAAAATGAGCAGCTCATAAAAAGTCTGTGTAAGTTGAGAGGCTCAAACTACACTTAACTCTTAAATTAATTAAATACCYTCAGTTCTGTGTTTTTGGACTTTGTTTCACTTTTAATGCCACTCAGTTGCTGCAGATTAGTCAGATGCAAAACCATGATGTAAATATCCCAATCCATCTCATCCCAAAGGTGCTGGATTGGATTGAGACCTGCAAACTGCGAGTTAAGAGACTCGAGACTCCTCTGACCTGTCAACATTTCTCTAATCTCTTATAGGGAGCCAAATTTATTCAAAATACGCTAAGATTTTTTTTTACATTCATGTCTTTTTAAGCTACATTTTGATACCTGGATCATCCTGAAATCAAGAGTGGTTCCAGAGATAAGCTTTCTTTTATCTTCCTAATCAAGGATAAACCATTGATATTTGATCAGAATCCTATTTTTAGGTCATGCTAATGAGGAATTTTTAATGTCATTTTAAAGACAAAACCTCAAATATGATTTTGATATTGAAATTTCCCCAGRTAGAAAAGCTAGCGCACATGGAAAATATAAAAAAATAAGGATTTTCTGTTTAAAATCACATTTTTAAGGTACTTCAGCTTTGATTTTATTGTGTTTTGCTTCAGTCTTTTTGTAGTTTTCTTTATTTCCTGTTTAGTTACCAGCTTTCCTTTTCCCGTATGTGCCTCCATTCTCTATCCTCAGTTAGTTGTTCAGTTCCAGCTCTAGCTCCGCCCACTCTCACCTGAGCATCATTGTTTTTACCCCAGGTGTTTGTAGTGTTGTATAAAGTACCTCAAAGTGATAAGTGAGTAAAAGTACAAGTATTTTATCATAAAAAATACTTTGGTAAAATTTAAGTCTTCTTTGAAAATATTACTTGAGTAAAAGTTGTAAAGTATCTGATACTTTTTGTACTTAAGTATCAAAAGAAATTTTTGACACAAAATCTACTTAAGTATTAAAATTAAAAGTACTGAGTAAAAGTGAGCAGTTAGATTTTCCAAAATGATTGGGAGAAGACTTCTCCAAAAAACTTTTTTTCTAACAGTGTGCAGCTGTGATGGACTGTTCAGAGTGGTATATATTTATACTTCTCATTCAACCACAATTTAATATACTCTATCCAGGAAACACAATTTATTAGGATAGTATTTTTTAAATAACGCGGAATAAAATAGGAGTAACGACTTTCTACTTCTTARCTTTTTAAAAAATGTAAGGAGTAGAAAGTACAGATAATTGTGTAAAAATGTAATGAGTAAAAGTAAAAAGTATGCTGAAAAATAATTACTCAAGTAAAGTACAGATAACCAAAATCTATACTTAAATACAGTAACAAAGTATTTTTACTTAGTTACTTTACAACTCTGGGTGTTTGTAATGTTTCTTGAAATGCCTTCTCATTTGGTGTATCCAGCACCTGGACATTGTCAATAAGTCATTTACAATTGTTTCTTTCCAGTCATCTTGTAGCTTTTGATGTGATCATTTTCTGCCTTTTTGTTTTGTGTTTAATAAATTGGTTCATTTTACCTTTGAGTTGTCCTAAGTCTTTGTTCTGCATTTGGGTTCAGATTTCCCCTCAAACATACCTACATTTATTCATAAACCTTCACTTAACCAGGCAAACCCCCGTGACATCACAGATCTCTTTTGAAAGGGAGGTGACCTATTGTACGTTTTTGGTTTGTGGGAGGGAACCAGAGAAAACKCACACGAGCACAAAAACAACATGCAAAGACTCCAGTCCAAACCAGGGATGGAAGCCAAGTTCTTCTTGCTGTGAGGCATTAGTGCTAACCATGTGCTGCCATACGATTAGCCTACTAGCTATGTGTGTTGTTTAGAACCACCTCCTTTGGTCCAATCAGAAACAATCAACAGTTTAGCCATGTCTTGTAGAGACAGTTGTCATCCACAGCCTGTGGGATAGTTAAATGCCATCTCTTTCATGTGATTGGTTGTTCCTTAAAATTATAATTACATTTTATTAAGGATGAACATGCTGTTTCTGGCAATGGCAAACAAGCTTGTTTACAAAGAAAACCCTTCATATTTGTGTGGCGGGTTAAGGTTTACATGTAAACAGGATAGAAAAGATTTTGTTTTGCGTGTCTTAATTCATGCCGTGTCACTTGTAAACAGCTGCACCTGACACGTGAAAGCAGCTCTGCGTGGAGCTTGGCAGCGAACAGGATGCCGAGTCGTGGCGCTACACGGCGTTTTGTTCTGCAGCAGCTGTGTTGAATGTCCGTAAGCTCCTGAGCTTCCCTCCCCACCGCGATTGCTCCCAGTGTTGCTCAGACCTCCTGTGGGGTTTTTGCTGGTGAGTTCATTGTACGGATCAAAACAGAGCGTGGAGCATATTACAGCGAGGAGCGAGCTGGAAATAATAGCTCCCGCTTCTGTTTGAGGCTGAAGGTACCTGACTGTCGAGACGGGAACAAGAAAAAGACAAAAAAGGCAAACAGAGATGGGGAAGACAATCTTCAAATATTWGATTTGTTGCTGTTGTTAGACTCAACTCCTAAAACTGAGCAAATACTTGTTCTGTTGGAGACTAGTTCAGCTTCAAAGATGAAGAGTGATGTTCAGAGAGGAATAAATTGGATAAAAGAGACAGAATACATATTTGAATGGGTTTAAAATGAGCAGAGACAAAACTGTTTTCTCCACTGATTCTTATGAAAGGAGTCAGCGGGGCTCAGCATCTCTCAACACCCCAGGACCTGCTCAGTTGCTCCACTTCAGTCCCTTTTTTTGCGTTCTTACCGACATGTTTCACTTTGAGTGAAAGCAGCCCGATCAACACAAAGCTCCGAATCTGTTGTTGTCTTGCTATTATTGCTATTTTGGTTCGGTTTGATCTCCCTTCATCCATCTTTTAGCTGCTACACATCAATAGCCTCTCGCTCTTTCAGTACCGCAAATGCCTGTGAGAACATCAGCTGAAATATTTAACACTGCTCTCCCCGGACCCTCGTTCAGCACAAGCAGCAGCCGTGTTGGAAGCGGTCCAAACGGAGATGTTTGTCAACCCTTTTGTTTTCAAAGGACAGAACTTCATTTAGAACGATCCAAAAATGACTCTTTTATTACATTTAGTCATATTACAGTAGAGTTGTAGCTTCTCGAGGTGGCTTTAGGTTCAACAACGATTTTTCAGTGATTATTTTTTACTCTCTGTCAACGTCTACCTATGCACTTTCTACTGCTTATTGCAGGTCGAGTCAAGGAGGCAACAGGCCCAGGAGGGAAACCCCGGCATCCTTCCCCACTAGCAACGCTCCCCACCTCCACCTAGGTGATACCGAGACGTGTCTAGGCAAGAGAGGAAATATGCTCTCCCTCGTGAGTTCTGGGTTTGCTCCAGCGTTTCCTCCAACAGGGGCACACCCAGAAAACCTCCAGAGGAAGGTGCCCAAAGGGGAATCCTAATCAGARGCCAGAACCACCTCAGCTGACTCCTTTTGATGTCAAAGTGCAGTAGGTCAACTCTAAAGGGCCCAGAATGCTCTGTCTGAAGTTGAACAGTCGATGCATGGCCACGTGGTTGCTTGATATTCTTATAATAGCCCATGGGACAACTGGGAAACCCCTACGGTTGCGGTATATATCAATAGCTGTGTTTCCATTGACCATGAAAATGCGCAAATTAGAATTTTGAAAATAAATTTGCTCAATGGAAACACGTCATTTTCGAAAAAAACGTTTTTCGACAAAATGTTTTTGAGCTAGGATGAGGTATTTTTCGCAAAACTGCAATTAAAACACTTTTTTCGCATCACAGGACTCACGTGATCAACAACTGGCTGTTTCTACTGGRYAAAAAGACGACGAAGAAGAAGATAACAGGAAGTAGAAGTAGTAGTAATATCAAAGAAGTGGTAAAATAAAGTAGTAAACTCAACGACTACAATTTCCCAAAAACACGGCATARGTAGTCGCTCCCAAGTATAAGGGGCTTGTCACTCGAAAGCCTCYATAAAARAACACCGACATCTCTGATGATGATGAGTGCTAGTGTTGCAGTAGATATATGCTATGTGTTTACATCCATTGCCGTCATGTTTGTAATGATTTATCGCGAGAACAAATGTATTCACGTGACTTTAATAATATTTCTTACTTAATGGAAACACCGCAGATGCTAAAATGTGTTTTTCGACATTAACAGAATATCGACAAAATTTTGCGCACATTTGCAATGGAAACACAGATAATAAGTATTTTTTTTCCACTAGAATTAATTTTGAAAAAATATTTAAATAAAATTACTTCATATCTGCTGTTTTTTTGGCCACAAATCAGTCTCAGTTACAGTAAGGTGCCACACTTTTTTATGGGGTGCACTTTGTCCATACACAACGCTTGTTTTATCTCCATCCACAAGTTTTTGGAAAACTGACTTTAAATGTCTGCTTCCAGATGACTTTTTGAAGTGAGTAGTTGAAGATTAATGCAGTGTCTGAGCGCTTTCAGCAAAAGCAAACACACCTGCAAAACTCTGACCTATCACACAGTTTTCTTGTGTGGAGGCGGATGAAAAGAAGGGGTGGAAGACTCAAAGATGAGAACAAAATGATACACTTTTCGTCATGCAACTGCAAGAATGAGAGCAGATTTCTCAGGTTCTTCCTCAAGTCCCCCCATGGATGATAGATCTCCTCGCTCTGTCTCTTAAGCTGAGCCTGCCCACCCTATGAATGAAGCCCATTTCAGCCACTGGTGCAGAATTAGCAACACCATCAACTCTACAGATAAAGAAATGATCTGTCAATCGACCTTCCCATCACTCATGAACAAGATCYAATAATTCAACTCCAATCTGCTAAAACCACAGATGAGGCCCTAAAGTCTCCAAACCTGACAACCTCCTCTCCACAAAAGTGACTTGTTTATGTGCCATAATACAGTATAATGGTGTAGAAAAGTAAACATYAATTAAACTGTCAGTAGCTATGTTTACGTGGACATAATCAGAATAAAAATGTGTCATGTAAGCACCCCAGTCTGAATAACCTGACCTGATTCAGCTCGATTGAATTAATTTGTAAACCGAATGAGAGAGGTGGTTTATGCTGATTGATGTAAACACTTATTCTGATCATGGAAAACTGACCTGACATATTTCCAAATGGCTAGAAGCTAATATGTCGGGGAAGCAAAACTGGTCAGTTAGTGATACTAATTATTAAAAACTTTGAAAGAGCTCAGAATGATTGAACGCCTTGACAGTTGGACGTGTAAAAACACAGTTATTTTAGAGTTTGTTTATTTTAATATCTGTTTAGAAAGTACAATCTCCTGTTTTTTAGGGAAACTTTACAACTCTTTTTATTCTCTTTAGCCATGTTTTCTTTCTAATACGGCTTCTGCTGCTTCTTTGCCTTCAAAAAATAGTAACATTCCCACATCAGATTAGAAAAATAGCATTTGGCTGCAGATCAATCATTTTGATTGATCTTCCGTTGCCGGCTCTGACTCTGACCCACAGATGCTCCGGGTACGTCCGCTGTTTAAACCGACCCCAGGATGATGCAACAACACTGATTTCACACATGAGGAACATTCAGGCTAATCATATTCCAGTAAAAATCATTTCTTGGTGAAACGTAAACAAATTTAAAGGCTCTTGCCTCAGCTGGAGYTTGAGGCTGGATTAAAAAAACGGGTTTGTTTTTCACTTGTTTGCAGCAGCAACAGAAATTGTCTTTTTAAGCTGCAACACTGAGAGAACATTACTTGACATTTTAAATGTTGATGGTGATAGTTTTKTTATTTTCTTTCACACATCTTTTTCAAATAATTACAGTAAAATGATTTGTTCCTCAGTCTACTGTTGCCACGAAATAAAAATGGTTTCAAATTCATATTCTAAATGCTTAAAAATCATACAAGCTTCTTTTATTATTCATTTATTTTGCCATTACTGTTTGGAGTCAATGCCTGTTAGCAAAATATCTAATAAYCCACTGAATGGATTTTAATGTCACTTTCAGAAAATAATCCTTGGTCGACGTCAACTGATTCCCTTTTGGAGRCWGTCCAATTCAACMTTGATGCCTTAGATCAGTGGTTTTCAACCCTGGTCCTCAAGGCACACTGCCCTGCATGTTGCTTTGACACACCTGATTCAGATGATTGCAGCTCATCAAAAGCCTGCTAATCAGTTACCAATTGAAATCAGCTGTGTTGAAGCAGGGAAACATCTAAAACAGGACAGGAGTCCTTGAGGACCAAGGTTGAAAAACACTGCTTTAGATAACTGAACTTTTCCAACACAAAAATGACTTTAACTCAGTCGGTTTTACAGATATTGAGCTAAAATTTCCATAACACATACTCTGAGTGTGACATCTCAGGATATTGTACCTAAACTCAGAGGCAAACACTTAGCATTCCTTAAGGTTTCCTTGAGCTAACAGGATTATTAAAGATTTACCTTCAGTTATTGAGAGAAATCATACATGATGCAGGACATAAATCAAGTAAAATCCACATTTTTGAGCTTTATATCATGTTATAATGTCATTCCTTTATCAAAAACACAACCAGAGTGTTGCTTTGACTCATTCATTCATGTTTGAGAGAAATCCTTGTATCTTCTCTGGAGATGCCTAAACACTTGCTGGTACAAAGCTCCGCCTATTTGTACAAAGCTCCTCCCTGGAGCTCAGTCTGCAGCCG
>NW_013952559.1:935795-937796 GCF_001266775.1 Austrofundulus limnaeus | reverse complement strand
CCCCCCAATATACACACAGACAGGAACACAAATATCAACCTACATGTTGCACACCTCAAATTAATCTGCTTCAGTCTTGTATGAAAACACAAACCCACAGCAGAACTTGGTCAGACGTAATCAAATGTATGTGATTCAAAAACTTAACAACAGTTTGATTTGTGTGTGTGTGTGTGTGCAGGAATACACTGCTGTTTGACTGACAGCTGAGGTAATTATAGCTTCACTGTTGCAGTAACCCCCCCATGCACCACCCTCTCAGGTTGAGTCCTTGCTCCGTAGCACTGCTGAACCCCAACACACCGGCTACTGCCAACATGTTCCCTTTTCCTGATGAGAAAACACCAAACAAATGTCCAAGAGAGGGGATGGACGAAGCAAAGAAAGAGGTAAACAATGGGCGGAAGGACGGGCTGTCGAGCTTAGGCTAAACTGACTAACTGGGGGGGGGGGGGGGGTAATTAAAGAAGATGTAGAAATTTAGGCCAGTGAGAAGAGGGGCAGACTGAGGCAGGGTGGATACAGGGAACAACCATCGTTATGTAGCACCGAAATAAAACTGCCAGACTGAGCAGAAGTGAGAAAAGGAAGCCATTTTTCATATGGGGGTGAGGAGTGGGGGAGCAAAAGAAAACAGGAGGAAGTGAATGCAGAAAGAGGTAAAGATTGTCAGAGTCAAAAAGACAAACTGTTCCGTAGTAAATTTCATGTTTGGGAGTAAATGTTTAATAAATCTTTATTAGCTGCAAATAAAATTCCTTGCATTTGTTTCTACAAATGTAATATAACTGTAAACTTGTTATTTGTTCAATGACTTGAGTCACATTTCATTTCTTTAACTGCTAAATATTTACTTGAAAATAACGGCAGATAAAATGGGATCTTTTTTAACCTTCACTCTTCCCACCTCAGCTGTTTCTCAGAGTTCCAGACCTCCGCCGTCTCCATGAAATATTCATATTTTCCTGATGTTGTCCTCTACTCTCGTTCCCTCCTTTCCCCTCAGCTTCTTTCCCTCCACTATGTCACAAAAAACAAATCAGACTCAATTTTTCCCAACCCATCTGTGCATTRCCCCTCCTTCCCCACTTTCCTTCATCTCTTACATCTTCTCTCTCTTGCTTCTTTCGCATTTTTGTCCATAAGTCAAGGTAATCTGAGGATTTAGTCCTCAGTCRTTCCTGTTGTGATTGCATTGGGAGTGTTTAATATGTAGGGTCAGTGGGACAGATTGTATATTTAATATGATGCACAGAAACACAGCAGCTCAGAGATGCTTCTTAAGTTGGCCATCTGATAAACAGCTGAAGGAAAAACGCTCTGCTCAGCCACAAACCACTTTACAGATGAACAATAAGAAAAAAAGAGCAATTTATCAGGGAGCAGGAATTTAATATTTTATATCTAATGTTCTGTGTTTATGTTACTGAAGAAGTTATAGATCATATGAAACTGACATGTTCATGTTTTCATTTCGACAATCATTTAGAATAATCTGCTGTTTGCTAGTTTTGCTAAGTGGTGCAAAACGTATTTCGCTGCAAGCTAACTAAACACTTGCTGGTACAAAACTCCTCCCTGAGGCTTGATCTGCAGCTGAGATCCCCCCCCCCACCAACAGAGCACCCCTCTCCCGAAGCATTGTTGTGAAGATGTGTTGAAGTGGGAGTGTCAGAAATGGTAGGAGGTTCTTAAAGAGATATAGGCCAATTTCAAGACGTTTAGATAAACTATGATCTTGTTAATTTTTTATTTAAACAACATTTTAATAACTGAAGTTACTTGATTGTGGTAAAGAATTGAAGTAGGTGCCTGAAAAAAACACCCCCTTTAAAGAGCTGATAGTCTGAAAATATGCTTAGGTCATTTTGAACAAATTAGACTTATTCCTCAGTTAAATGTTATGATCAATGAGTTCAGTCCACTTGGATTAGGAACCTGAGTCTGATTTACACTGTTTATATCACGTGTCAAGGCAGATGAGCAGACCAGCAAGGAAAC
>NW_013952559.1:929193-935228 GCF_001266775.1 Austrofundulus limnaeus | reverse complement strand
ATGTTTGATTTCTCAGTTCCACTCAAACGCCTGACTATTCTGAGTTCATGTCATGTTTAATATGTAGGGTCAGTGGGACAGATTGTATATTTAATATGATGCACAGAAACACAGCAGCTCAGAGATGCTTCTTAAGTTGGCCATCTGATAAACAGCTGAAGGAAAAACGCTCTGCTCAGCCACAAACCACTTTACAGATGAACAATAAGAAAAAAAGAGCAATTTATCAGGGAGCAGGAATTTAATATTTTATATCTAATGTTCTGTGTTTATGTTACTGAAGAAGTTATAGATCATATGAAACTGACATGTTCATGTTTTCATTTCGACAATCATTTAGAATAATCTGCTGTTTGCTAGTTTTGCTAAGTGGTGCAAAACGTATTTCGCTGCAAGCTAACTAAACACTTGCTGGTACAAAACTCCTCCCTGAGGCTTGATCTGCAGCTGAGATCCCCCCCCCCACCAACAGAGCACCCCTCTCCCGAAGCATTGTTGTGAAGATGTGTTGAAGTGGGAGTGTCAGAAATGGTAGGAGGTTCTTAAAGAGATATAGGCCAATTTCAAGACGTTTAGATAAACTATGATCTTGTTAATTTTTTATTTAAACAACATTTTAATAACTGAAGTTACTTGATTGTGGTAAAGAATTGAAGTAGGTGCCTGAAAAAAACACCCCCTTTAAAGAGCTGATAGTCTGAAAATATGCTTAGGTCATTTTGAACAAATTAGACTTATTCCTCAGTTAAATGTTATGATCAATGAGTTCAGTCCACTTGGATTAGGAACCTGAGTCTTATTTACACTGTTTATACTTAAAGGGCCAATATTATGTGTTTCTCAGGCATACATTTAAATATTATACCATAATAAAGTATCTACCTTTAGCTGTTATTAAAATGCTGTTTTTATGTTTAAATAGAAAACAAACTTGTCTACTCTTCACTTCCTCTTCTAAATGCATTGAAATTGGCCTCTGTCTCTTTAAGTCTCTTTACTTGYCATCTGAAAATACATTTCCTCAAAAGGTATTTTGAATTTGAAAAGAGCTTCACTGAGTGAGAGGCAGTGGAGCTCAGCAGGCAGTTTAAGTTTCACTTTCATTTTCACCAGAGAGCCTGCATGAGTCATGGGCAGAGCATGTGGGGAGGTGGGGGGGCGCTCTTCCATGAGGAAGTTCGGCTTAAAGACACGTCCCAGGGGCGTATCTGGTCCCCACCTGTCGTTTTGCTCCTCAGCATGGCTTCCTAAAAACGCTGCAGGATTTCTCAAACATGCATGAATGAGTCAAAGCAAGGCTTTGGGCATGTTTTTATGAGAGTATAACATTATAACATGATATAAAACTCAAAAAAGTTGCTTTTACATGACATTGCCCCTTTAAACAAATGATTCAAAAATTCCAGAAGAAATGGCTCCAAGGGAGTTTCTTGATCTTTGTTGTGCGGACTCTCCTTCATGACTTTCATGGTCACACTGAGCTGGGAAACATGCGCTTCATGTGTTAAATTAAGTTTGACAACTAAAAACAAATTTCTTTCTATATYAGAAGTAAATAGAATTTTGAAATTTGTTCAAAATCCATCTTTTACAAATCTCACGTCTGAATTTTTGATCTCCACATGCAAAGTTTTGTGTYTTTTTCTTCACTACACATACACATACTGTATCCAGTGATGACAAAGTTCCTGACTGAACATTTCTATTCTAGCTGCTCTTTGTAGGACATTGTGATGTCTTGCTGACATACATGTACAGTCTGAGACTCGAACAAGATTTACACACCTATCAACACTCAGCTGTGTCAAAGTGTGCCCGTATAAATCCCTGACAGTAGTAACATCTTTCTTTCTGTGCTCAACACACCTACAGACACTGTTAAATCAGGAGCAACAAAGCTCAAAGAAGAGCAGAGACAGGCTGCGCTCCCACTGAGGGTTTTATCAGAGCAGAAAATGCAAATCACCAAACGGTTTCCCTTTAAAAAGAAATTGCATGCCTCCGCGTGCCATTTTTCTCATTCCATTTCTCAAACCAGCCGAACATTACTGTAACGTGATCTGAGCAAATATCTTGACTTGGATGTTTGCTAGGCTAAAGTATATCATCAAGTGTAACATTTTATTTATCAGGAAACTGAATGGGAGCTTGTAGAAAAAAATGTGCATCATTTCTTTTGAGAGAACAGGATGCAGTTATGACTTATTCAATACTGTAACAGTTAAGGCAAAAGAAAAGGCAGAACATATTGGCTTTGGTATGTTAAAATAGACACCAGTCAGATAAAATATCTGAGCTGCTAAGCTAATCAAATACTCCCAGATTTAATCAAAAAGAGTATAGAAAAAAATTCAGAGAAAAATCACAGAAAAAAAGGTATCCGCTTTAAAAACATAAAAGTTTAAAATGGACATTTCTGTTTAACAACTTTTCTGTGAGGCACAGAAGCAAACACACAGAGCAGACACAAGTCATCCTGATAACTGGGTATAATAATTATAATCTCCAGTTGCTTATTATTTGTTCCATTCTGCTAACTCTGTCTTGTAATTGGCTGTTTCCGTGCTGATTGCATTGTTTGTGAGGTGCCATTATTTCCCTGCCTGTCCGCGGCGCGGGAGCTTCAGATCTGCGACTGTGCAATAAACCGTGTAAACAAACCAATAACGCCACAGAGACTTGGAGGTTTTCCATTTTTACGTTCGCAGCTAAGATCATGAAGCATTCCTCGCATATTCCCCGATGAACTCACACTTTTGTTTTTATTAGAGTAACAGCAGGGCTTCCAGTGATCCAGTTCCACACGTGATGTCATGTTTATCTTCCCACCAGACACATCTATGTATTTATATGTACATATATGTATATGTATATCCATTAATCATGACTCAAACAAACACTTTTGTCTTTTTTCTGTCCAAATTCACTTTTTTCATTCTTTCAACATGCATATTTCTTCCTTTACATATTACTTTATGAACATTTGACCCCACCCTGGGGATCCGTGTATTTTTTTAGGGCATTTGATTTTCATTTTAAAAATAGACAAAAACATCTGGGTATAATCTGTTTTCAATTTATACTCAAAAAACTGGAAAAACTTTAAATCTTTTAATTTTTTTCTCAAACCAAAACTTTAACGCTGTTATCAACCCATTGCTGTCCTGTGGAACCTGCTGCAGCTTCCAGTTCCTCACCATGGACCTCTAAAAGAAAGACTTCATGTGCCAAAAGATTTACATACTAAACTAAAACTAGTTAACTAATGTTTATAACTAGCTAACCAAGCAGTTGCAACAAATAAAGTAAAATGTGTTTATTCATCCTGTTATCAGATCATTTAAGGTGGAGCTAGATAAACTATTTTTAAATAGAAATTAGCTTTGATAATAAATAATATTCTACAGTCAGTTTGGAAAAGAAATGCAAAAGTAGTTAGTTAGCATTAATTAATTAATTTACTTCCAGGCTATTATTAAAAAGTTATTCATACATGTCAACCTCTTTGGACGTTTGCCTGTATAAAAAGCCAAAAGATAAATCGGTAAATTTTGCAAAAAATCCGTACAACTCTGACATGTTAGATAAACTTGAAAATGAAGTTTTGAAAAAAATCTGTAAGACTTTTAAAAATCTGTGAGATTGCTCTGTACATTCGTATACCTGCAAAATGACGTAAAATCCTTATAACCTACAGACAATACGTACAAGTTGACATGTATGTTATTTAACTAGCTCCACCTTAAATGATCTGATTACAGTTGAGTTAAACTTCTGTTTTCAGAAAATAAAACGACGGACCATTTTTCTTATTTTGGAGCATAAAACGAAATAGAATAACCATCCTTTTTTGGTTTCCAATGTCTGTTTTTAAAGAACTAAGGACCAAAAAGTACGCAGACCCTTGTGCCTGTTTGTGCTTCCTTTTTCATGCTTTAACAGATAAATACATAAATAAAAAACATAGAAGTCCATGTGTGACCGTTCAGGTGTTCATTGGTAGCAGCTGAATTATAAGTGTCATTGCCTTGTATGTCAGGTGCATTAGCTTTGACTGAGGGGTTGTGGGGGGTGGGGGGTTGAGGCTGCACTGTAAAAACCAGACTCCTGCAGCCAGTGGTTAATGAGGTGTAGTCAGTGCGCTGGCATCTCTAACTGTTATCTAGCATGCAGGGGAACACAGCCGAGCGAGGCTATTGATTATCTATTTGACACGCTGCAGGAGCAGAGAGGGCAAGGGAAGAAGGGAGGGGGGGTGGAGGGGGACAAGGACAATCTGATAAATCAAACATAACATTTAGGATTATTGTTATTATTATTATTTGCCCTGTGATAGAAAAATATCTGTATTTATTTGTTGCATTTTGGCCATCTATACAAAAGCCAACTTTTTAAGATTTGTTCACTCTCTGGTGCCGTTTTCAAAAAAACATTTTAGAACTCCAAAAATGTTGTTTTTGTTCTGGATGTAAGGCTGAAATGATTAAAAAAAAGGTTGTTTAGACAAAGTGGTTCTGCTACGTGAAGAACACGCACCTCTGTCCTGTTCTACTTTTATTTTATTTATTTATCTTCTCGCCTCCTTTACTTATTTATTATTATTTTATTCTCCTCTGAAGCTTCCCTGCTGAGTGATGGTCTTAAATAAAAGATGCCAAATGAATAATCGAAGCCAGCAACAAGTTTTACTTGGAAGCACTTTTCTGCTCAAAACTTCTGTCAATAGTTACCTTGATTATTATTACAGCTAATTATTCAGACAGCTGAGCTTAGACATTGGTGGCTTTTGGCAGAAATCAAGGCAGATGGCATCACAGACAATTTGCATCTCAAACAAGATAAAAGAAAAGGTTTTAAAAAGGACATCAGCATCAATTCTTGGATTTATGGGTGAGAAAAAAAGATGGGCTTGTTATGTCGTGCTGATTTACATCTCAGGTGACATTCYTTAGAGAATTCAATTTAAGGATTTGTGGATCTTAGAATTAATTAAAACACATTATAGCAACTTGTCTCTAGGCTCTATAAAGAGGAATACATTTCATTTCATTTTACCGTCCTCTCCCTGAGCGAACACACGTGACAGTTTCGAGTCACGGTGAAGAGATGCGGAAAGTTTCTCAGCGTCACTCTGAACATTCGAGGAAGAGATTAAAAGAAACAGTTGGCTGATTACATTTCAGCATCAGTCAGTATGCTGTGACGTTTGTGACACCTGAGAGTTAAGGGGTATTTTATTGCTATATTTATGAAAGACCTGACCTTTAGATTTGATTTGTAACAGTCAAGTTCCCGCTTGGATTTTGTTTTTTTTGTCCTTTTTATGGGCGCGGCAGCTGCAACAGAGGCTGACGTGTCACTTCAGAAATGTCAAGATGAAACATACTGAAGCTGACAGAAGATTTTTAAATAATAAAATGGATTCAGAACATTTTTACTTTGTTTGCCAAATGTTTCAGTTATAAGTCCTTTAATTGTTACACAGCTTTACAAGTCCTGTTGGCACAGACAAAAACTTTTATGTCTCCCTGTTGAAAGGCAAAGGCGGGTTGTAATGTTTTTGCCTTTGTCTGTTCATGTGTGTTTGTTACCAAAATACCTCATGAACCACTGGACACGTTTAAT
The DNA here is from genome assembly GCF_001266775.1 of Austrofundulus limnaeus. Lineage (NCBI taxonomy): Eukaryota > Metazoa > Chordata > Actinopteri > Cyprinodontiformes > Rivulidae > Austrofundulus > Austrofundulus limnaeus. Next base: position 929,603 of record NW_013952559.1, on the reverse strand, counting down.
AAAATTTGCAGAAAATTTGCAGCAATATTTTGGGCTTGTACTTGCTCATAACTCAGTAATTTTTATTGACATGGACCTAAAACTTGTGTCGTATTAGCTGAAACTGATCCTTAAAGGGGCAATATCATGTAAAATCAACATTTTTGAGTTTTATAACATGTTATAATGTTATACTCTCATAAAAAAATATGCCCAAAGCCTTACTTTGACTCATTCATGCATGTTTGAGAAATCCTGCAGTGTTTTTAGGCAGCCATGCTGAGGAGCAAAACGACAGGTGGGGACCAGAAATGCCTTTGGGACGTGTCTTTAAGCCAAACTTCCTCATGGCGGAGCGCCCACCCCCCCACCAACACACACACACACACACACACACACACACAGCCCATGATTCCTGCAGGCCCAGGGCA
>NW_013952559.1:916434-924984 GCF_001266775.1 Austrofundulus limnaeus | reverse complement strand
GCCAAGTAAACTGCACGAGACCCTGGTGTGCAAACCCCCACCCCCCACCGAACGGGACGGAACAGAAGCAGGAGGAGGTTCTTAAAGAGCCAGTTTCAAGGCGTTTAGAAAAGGAAGTGATGAGAAGATAAGTTTATTTTCTATTTAAACATAAAACAGCATTTTAATAACAGCTAAAAGTAATATAGATACTTTATTGTGCTATAGTATGTTTGCCTGAGTAACATAACATTGGTCCTTTGATACAGATTCTGAGAATGAATGGATTGTATAAGAACTTAGTTTCAAAATTTGCAAACAACTATTCAAAAAGGACTATCATGCAAAATCCACTTTTTTAACCTTAAAATACTTTTTGTTGTGCACTTGGAGTCTTTAGAAGTGCAGAAAATTTGAATTTAGTCTCTCCCTGTGATGCGTAGATATCTTCATATTGTGTTTAGGTCATCTTTTTCAACCTGTTCAGTATCTTTTTTCTGTAATATGCATCTTGATCAATAACGTTGCTACAGATATGCTCTAAATATGAAGTTGAGCATATCGTATGTTTGGATTTGACAAAAACAGCAACAACTCTGTCATTTCTCAATATACGATGATCTGAAGTTAAATTCTGACAAACATTTGTAGATGTTTTGTGCTTTTAATTCATATTTTTTTGTCTTAAAGCATCATTCAAATGACATTGTTTTAGATATTTTCAGAAAGGTTTCAGGTATGACCTGTGTGTGAACTTAGCCCATAAATCAGCACCAGTTAACATCTGAGACATGACATCTTTTCTCAGAACACAAATTAAGGATTGCATAATCAGAATAATTCAGTTAAACGCTAACATTGTGTGTTTTTTAGCTCACCGTGACAAGGTTCTATTGTTGTTCTGCTGCTCTCTTTGTATGTCCACGTTGTTTTTGTTCCCAACAACTGTAGTGCAGTACAATGGACCGAACCAGCAGGAAAGAACAGATAATAAAATAAATAAAATACACTAATCCACCAGCCTACTGTTCATGCATTCAAAGCTTCCCAGTGAGAGTCCATCTGCCAAAGTGCCTTTTTTTGTCAAAATGTTTTTTTCTTGAGTAAGCAGCCTTGCTTTGTAAAATAAACTTCAGGAGCTCCTCTGACCTGCCAAATCAGAACTTCTGTCTGGCTTCCAGGACATTCCTGGGTAGAAGTTAATCAGCAAGGTACACYTTTTCTGCAAAATGCAAACCTTGGCTGTTTTCTTTGAGCCTCGTGTTTCAGTGCTCYTGTTTAATCTGTCATTTTCTCTGAACTTGAGCACCGCAATTAGGGTGGCAAATTTTAGTCATTTCCTATCCAAGTTTTACAAATTGTACAAAATATACACATAACATTGCTTTGGATAAATGATTAGATTGCCTGGTTCATGATCAGATTTGTGATGAATGTTATAAAATAACCTAAGAACACAGACCACATCTAATCCACACAGATTTGCAACAATATCTAAWCTTAAATCCAGAGGTGTATAGTAAGAATATACATTTACAGGACTTAAGTAATTTTTTGAGGATTTGTAATTTTACCAAATATTCCTTTTTAATTATGACTTTTACTTTTATTTCATTATATTTAAAACATAAAAATGATACTTTTACTTTGTTACGTTAAAATTTTACACCTTATTTTACATTCGGAACTCATTGTGAAAGGGTTAAGGTTGTTTATGCATATACAGGTTTTGTCAAATGGTTCCACTAAACTGACTTAAGTAAATACTCCCGTTGCACATTACAAAGCATGCATGYAATGAACYTTTTGATTGGATGGTGAAATGCRGCCACAGTTATCGTTCCTGCAAAAAACGAAAGTGAGGGGGATGTCATTTGAAAGAGCGAGGTGATGATGACGAGATGCCATGTCGATGCATGATTTGGGATAATTGTCGACAACCAATGCACAAAATCCCAGAAAAGTGTGCCGCGGATCCAAGAGGATGACATCGTGAAGCAGCTGCCGATGGGGGGGTCACAGTGTTGAAGAAGACGATCACCGGAACAAGGACGTTAAAGTCGGCGAGAGCCATCCCGTKTTCAAAAGATGACCACGTTCAACTTGTTGGCATTGGCACTCCTGACGATAGCATTTATGCTAGCAATAGCTGTGTTTCCATTGCAAACATGTGCAAAACTTAGTCGATATTCTGTTAATGTCAAAAAAACTGTTTCGCAACTGCGGCGTTTCCATTAAGTAAGAAATGCTATTAAAGTCACGTGTGAACACATTTGTTCTCACGATAAGTCATTACAAACATGACGGCAATGGATGTAAACACAGAGCATGTTGCTACCGRGATACTAGCGCTCATCATCAGAGGAAACGTTGGGGTCTTTTATCGAGACTTTCCAGCGACAAGCCCGTAATACTTGGGTGCGGCTGCGTACTGTATGCTGTGTTTTTGGGAAATTGTATTCAGTGAGTTTACTACTTTCTTTGCGAAAAACACCAATTTTGATACGGCCGAAAAACCACCTCATCCTAGCGCAAAAACATTTTGTCAAAAAACATATATATTTTTCAAAACTGACGTGTTTCCATTGAGCAAATTTATTTTTGAAATTCTAATTTGAGCATTTTCATGGTCAATGGAAACACAGCTACAGTTGTCATACACGCRACAGTCAAAGCAAGCTTGAAGCAACAGAGTGTTCATTGCACTGACTGAAACTGGTGAAATCCTTCAGGAATTTTGGGAACGCCCTGCAGGGTGAGTTAGTTGTTCTTGTCTTGTTTTCATCAAACCTTTGACTCAAGAGTCAGAATCAAGCTAATGCCATATAACTTCTCACACCAAAACTTGCTGAACACCAATAAAAATTATAATTTATTTATGATTACACACTTTACTGTTTTTTGTCGAAGTGAAGTCGTGATGGCGAAGCGCACTGAGCCACATTTTTCTTCTTGCAGCAACTTTGCTCGACTTTTCTAGAGGAAGTTGGTAAAAGGAGCAAGCTTCTCCTTTATCTTTTACTCTGTCACATTGCCTCAAACAATTACACACACTACAGAAGTCACTTTTCGACTCGTACGGCAAATGATCCCCCTTACTTACGGTGAATGTGTGAAAACCACCTGTGTGCATGCGTTATGATGTAAATGTGCAAAAGGAGTATTGCTTTACTCAACTCAGTTTAGAGGAACCAGCTGCCATAACTTATTAAGCAAAATCAACACTTCACTTTTTTTCAAGTACTTAATACATCTGCTTAAATCCCAACATTTGACACACTGACTAATATGTCATTGTTTTAATAAATGAAAAATATCTAAATCAGATATCCTGTCTAGTGCCCAGCGATGTTAAACAATATCTGAATAATGAACAATAAATGGGGATTGTTTTGCAGCAATTAGTGGTAAAGGTCAGTGAGTTGCCATCGCCGAAAGTGTTGCATTTCTGCACAACACAGCGCACACTGACAGACCACCCACTCTGTTGGAGAAGAACAGCTCCCTCAGTGGAGGGAGAAGAGTCTCCAACTTCTGTGTCCCTCCCAAAGTCCTCTTCACACAGGCCCTCTATTATCAAAGGCATCAGCTAAAGATGGACATCAATACATGCAATTGACCGCTGGTGTCAAAGAGTAGACACATTACTTCAGGGTCACAGGACCATCTTCATGGTAAATGGTCAATCTTGTAGTCATTCAAGTGTATAGGTTAGTGCTTYTATCAGTGTCTGCATGAGTCTCTGGGGTTCTATGAATGTTAGTGTGCARGGGTAAGTAGGAGGGCATCAAGTAACCGCCTTCATGTTTCAATTCTCACAGGGCTTTTCCTCAGTTAAGCCAAGGTAAGAGGTTATCAGGGAGAGAGGGAAATYGGATTTAGAACAGCGTGCTGTCTACCTTTGGCCAGGTAGAAAATTAGAGCAGGATAAAAAGAGATAYAGAGATGGTAGTAAGAGGAGATTCCAGAGGTGCTGACAGTAATACACTACAAAAAATAATAATAATAAAATCATCATGGTCAGTGTTTTTACAGTTAGTTTTTCTGTTTTGGGGTTTATTTTCATGCAGGTTTCTCAAGTGTCACTGGTTTGCTTCTCGGCTCCGGCCGCACCCATTCTCACCTACACCCTGTTTCATTAAGCTCTGCTGTTCCTCCAAGCCATTCTCACTCCCAAGTCATCACATACTGATGCTTTTCCAAGATTCCCTCTGCATTCGATTTTGATGCGTCGGGTACCCCATCGCGTCAGTTATTTATGAGATGGGGCGAAATCCGTTGTCATAATTTCAGAAAGTGTAGAAAATGCATAAAAACCGTCCCAAAGCCTAAAATTACCTTTTTTTTTCTCTCTAGACATGCTGTCCCTGAACCTAGTACTGTACCTAAAATTAACCATTTTTAGAAATTGTAGGAAATTCACATCAACCATGTGTCCCACACCCTAAAATTACCTAATATTCGCCCTAGACATCCTATCCCTGACCCCACTACCTAAAATTAACCATGAACCCTGACTTCTAATAGTAACCACGGACCCCAAGTCAAAGACCCCTATATTTTGTGTCCCAACGCGTCAAACCTGGACGCCGAGGGAACATAGAAATGCCTGGTGCGTTAAAAGCTGACATGACGGGTGTACCCGACGCGACAAAATAAGACGCAGAGGGAACCTTAGAAAAGCGTCAATATGTGGCGAGTCGGGAGTGAGAATGTGTTAGTTCCTCATCTCCTTGTCATCCTCAGTCCACAAAAACTCTCAGCTGTCACGTTTAAGTAATGCATGATTGTTTTTCTCCTTCTTGTATCTCCTCATGTTGATCTCTGTTTGTGTAAGTCTCTTGTTGCCACAAAAGTGTTTTGATTTTGTTTAAAATAAAATAAAAAAAGTTTGTTTTTGAGCTGTTTTCCACATAGCAAAAGTTTTCTGGCCCACACAGTGCAGCCCAAAATGACAGCCCTTTGGTGGCCCAAATGTGATTTGCCTGAAGTGGTTCATTTGTGGGCCAGCACCACATAAATCAAACCACAACTTGGCCAGCTGTGGCATCTTAAAAGCAGTACCATCATTGCCAGATCTGGCCCATGGTGGACAGTGTGTTCTGACTTGATATATTAGTTATTTAAGATGCCTTTAATTATATTTTGACAAGGCAAAATACATCTTTGAGATGCTGATGGTGGTCAGAGGGTCCAGTGGCACTGGTGCATGGCAGCCTTGCCTCTGTCAGTGTGCCCCAGAGATGCTGTGGCTACAATGTAGCTTACAACCATCAGTGTGTAAATGGGTGAATATAAGTGTGGGGTCTGGAAGGACTTGATAAAGTGCTATATGAGTTTCATTTGAGATATATCTAATTACATTCTGACAACTGGTAGTATAATGCCCCTTTTCCACTAGTGCCACTTAGTGTAGTGTCGGTACAGTTCCAAGCCATTTCCATTAGGCCAGATTCATGGAACCAGCCCTTTTTTTTAGTATCTACTTCGTTGTGGTTCCAAGCGGCCTCAGGTGACATCAAAATGTGACGCCAGAACACTGTTTGTCACTGATTGGCTAGGGGGTGGTGTCACTGGATGCATCTAAGCTGCCTTTACAAAAACAATTCAAGGAGCCATTTTTTAAATTGTAGCAGTGACATTAGTCCTGTTTCCATCCAATTTTAATTCTATTTTTTGCGAATTTTAAAAATTTCAAATGTTATTCATCAATTGTGTTTCCATCTCTGATTTTGCACGTTAACTTTTTTCGAAAAACCCCAAAACCACCTCCAACAACGGCCCAAAACACACCCACTGGAACCGAACTGGACCGTCAATGGAAAAGCACCCAAATTGATCCGTTACGACACTGACTGGACCAACAGGGCACTAGTGGAAAAGGGGCTTATAGGACATCAGACTTATATTAAAAGGGGCTATATCATGTAAAATCAACTTTTTTGAGTTTTATATCATGTTATAATGTTATCCTCTCATCAAAAACATGCCCAGAGTCTTACTGTGACTCATTCATGCATGCTTGAGAAATCCTGTAGTGTCCTGAGGCAGCCAGTCAGGGGAGCAAAAATGACCGGTTGGGACTAGAAACGCCTTTTGGGACTAGCTCCGCCTCTGGGCTGTGTTTCCAAGCTGAGCTTCCTCATCATAGAGCACACCTCCCCACCCCCGCACTCCGCCCGTGACTCCTGCAGGCTCTCGGCAGCAACAAAGCAAACAACTGTTGAAAGTGAAACTGAAACGTATCTTCTGAGCTCCCAATACTAGTTCTCAGCGCAGCCTTTTTCAAATTCAAAATACCTTTGAGGAAATGTATTTTTAGATACCAGGTAAACTACACTGAGCTTCCATATCACAGCATACACCCCTCCCCCCATGCGCTGAAATGGGTAGGACAGAAGCGGAGGGAGGTTCTTAAAGAGACAGAGGCCAATTTCAAGATGTTTAGAAATGGAAATGATGGGAAGAGTTCATTTTCTATTTAAACATAAAAAACAGTACTTTAATAACAACTAAGGTGACATGGATACTTTATTATGGCATAGAACTTAAATATATGCCTGAGAAACACATAATGTTGCCCCTTTAAGTTTTAAGGAGGCTCCAGTTCAAGATTTTTTAAAATGGCATCAATATTCAAGATATCTTAAATGTATCTTTAGAAAAGCTATATAAGATTCAACTAATGCAAATTGCAGACTTCTTCATGTTCTGTAATTTTTATTTACAAAAAGCTTAACTCTCATTTAACTACTATGCTGTTATCAGAGMTCTGTGTTCATAAGGAGCCCGCTCCCTCCCAGTGCTCATACAGGAAGTACTGGTGAGGTCTAAAACAAGTTACCTGAAGATATTCATCATGTTATCGATAATAKAGTGCATGTTGTGACTTYGAGAGTGACTCAATCTGCAGTGTTTGCATCTGCTTAATCAGATATCARATTTMATGTACCRCTGTGTGTAACCATGTTAATATACACATTTTAACACAGCACACATTTTTTTATTATGTATTCTTACATTCAGTTTGCAATGGTCATATTTAAATCCACTTTGTTCTTCAGTCGTGTGAGTGGTGTCGTGTCACCCCCCACACCACCCCAACAGCCCACCACCACCACGGTTAAAAAAATCCTTGCGGGAACCCTGGTAATACATTAAACATTACGCCAAGCAGGTCAACTATTTACTCGCAGGAGTCTCATAAACCCYTCTTTTTCATATGAATCTTTAATTAATTTTTACTGCAGTATGTTGGAGGTAAAATGCCTTAAGGTAATRTGCTACAGTAAGCATTCCAGTAATTGTTGCTCGTGTGACGCACTGGGCTGTAAAAGCTCCACCAGCACAACCCCAAGTTTCAACCAACGTCCAGTGGCACGGAAACAGATTATGATAATTGTGCTTCACTGCGAGGGTTTTCAGAAACATGTGTTCTGCGATGGAGCCGCACACCTCCACGGTATCAGCCCACATGTTCGGGTCATACTTGTTGAACTGTATCCGTGCGCATCCAGAGCTAATGCAGAAGGGAATGAATATTAGCCGAGTTAAACGTCCACCATGGTGTCAGCAGGTCTGGGAGGCTTTCAGACTGTAAGCCCTCATGCCTCAGTGGACAGACYCTTATAATTCTTTCTAAGGGCTTTTCAGTGCAGAGAACATGAAGGCATGTGATGTACAAAGACAGCTAGACAGAAATAATGCAAATAAATAAAATGCCATCATTTTGTTTGTTTGAGCTCTTTAAAATACACCGACGCTCAGGGGAATGCTATTAGTTTTGCAAGTATTTGATCATAAATATTACATTTTCACCTGAAGGCTACACTAGTTATTACTTTAGGGAATATTTACTCAAATTTCTACCGCAATGAGCATAAACAGTCCAAATCAAATTTAAGAGGTACATTATGTTCCCGTTTTCACAAGCTAACACAATTTCTACATTAAAAKGCCGGTGACAAGCTTTCAAGAAAATACAGCAGGATTTAAAGCATCACTGCGCTTTTCTCTTAACTCAACCTTTTTTTCTTTGCTGTCAAGATCAGACATGGATAAACAAACAGGTAGTGGTGTCTTGTTTAGGTCCAAAGCTGTTAAACTGAGACAAACACCACATCTCAGATCAGAATGTTGAAGTAARACAAATATCTAGCAAGCTGGGTAGCAACACTGTTAAAAATTATATTCTGTCGCTCGATTCTTCTGTAGATGTTTGAGCTTTAAGAGGCTAATGTTTACAGTTGCTAATAATGCTGTTTTACTTTTGCTGAACCAGTTATTATGGTAATATAACTTCTTGAAGGTTGCATGGTAAAGTTTCAAATGAAGACCTTGTGTGACCTGATTGAACTCATAGTATAGTTCAGGATAACTCAGCTATAATCAAACCAGGTTTTAGCTCAATATCTGTAAAACTGACCGAAGTTCTGCTGGTTCTCTGATTGCTGAGGTCATGTAGCTATGGTGGTGGTCATCTTAACTCAAGATATCACCAAGCATTAGCTAATCATTTGTAGAGGGAATGTGAGCTTATGTTCAGAAGGTTGTCAGTTCAACCCCCCAGAC
>NW_013952559.1:915100-916283 GCF_001266775.1 Austrofundulus limnaeus | reverse complement strand
GAAATGACTGTATTGTACTAAAATAAATTATGTTAAATTTAGGATGCACTAGTCCAGCTGTTTCAGTTTATATACATATATTAAAGCTGCACAAAGCTTTTCTCCAAAATAAAAATCTATCWGAGGGCTGCYGCCAAATGCAATAATATTCATGAAATACAAATACTTCTTAAGTACAGTCCTTTTATTAATGATTATGTCCTGCTGGAGTGTGACATGATTTGTTTGTGTACAAAGTAACACGGTATCAGAATTTTATATATTTATACTTCTCATTCAACCACAATTAAATTCACTCTATCTAGGCACAGTTTATATGGATAGTATTTATTTTTATAATAACAAGCTGGAATGAAAACAAGCAAAAATTAAATAAAAGTAACGGCTTTCTACTTCTTGTCTTTTTAAAAAAATGTAAAGAGTAGAAACAACAGATAAAAATGTAAGGAGTAGAAGTAAAAAYTAGGCTGAAAAATAATTACTCAAGTAAAGTACAGATACCCAAAAATTCAACTTAAGTACAGTAACAAAGTATTTGTACTTAGTTACTTTACAACTCTGAATGCAGAGAACTAATTTCCCCATTAAGGATTAATGGAGTACTTTTACTTATTATATCTAATGATTATTCTCTTTTATTCAAATTTACTGATTCATGTGATATTTTGCTAACAAAAAGGCATACACAGGGATGTGCATTCACATTATCACTCTTGCCTTTCATGGCACTGGGCAAACACAAACCAAAAATCAAAGTTTTAAACTTTAATATAAAAAACATGTAACTTTCCCAATTTGTGTAAAGTTTTTTTTTTTAACATGAACGTACAGATGGAGCACCTTGATGTGTTTTTTTTATCTGAAGTTTAGTCTACAGTAAAACGGGGAATCATTTAATCTTTTGTAAACCGAGACAAAAAACAAAGCACATCAGAAGAGTGTTGAATTTATACGTTTCGGGGTTCATTGAATGCAACATAGTTTTTGTGTGGAGATCTGAGGAGGAAGTGACTTATGAGTGTGATGCAAACAACAATTTTATTTGGCTGTCCTAATTTCTGACCTAGATATCCCTTAAAAATGTTCCTGGCTTGTTATTTTTTTTCTTTTTAGGTGTGAATTAATATCTTAGGCACACAAAAATACACACTTGAGCCATCAGCCAAGTAACTCAGCCATCAAC
>NW_013952559.1:907440-914760 GCF_001266775.1 Austrofundulus limnaeus | reverse complement strand
AAAAAAAGAAAAAAAAAAAGAAAAAAAAGAAGAATAAATAATAAGGTCTTCTTCACAGTTCAGACACTCAGACATTTTCCAGTCTGTAAGTTTCCTACTATGTGTTTTCATCAATATTCTAATTTCTAACCCTTAGCTTGCAGGAGTAAAGCAGTCTGACTCAGATGTTTGCAGGTCCTGACATTCTCATCAGCATCCTGCGTTTTATTTACACCTGTGCACTGTGGAAGGCTGTTTGCAGCGGTTCCTGTGGGTGTTTGGTATTAGCGCAGCAGATGCATCAGTTATGGATGTAGAAGGACACCAAACAGCTTTAGTAGCGCCTCCTGCATGAGGAAAAAGTGACACAGCAGCAGCAGTGAGAGCTGGAAAATGATAGGAAGAATCTCCTGAGCGACTGCAATGATTTTGAAAAGCTGCTCGTTCAGGAGAAAAATGTGTACAAACTTTGAAAGAAATTAATGCTACTATACAAGCTGGAAGGTCACGCAAATATATTTGAGTTTATGATGTGAAAGAAGGGAAAATCAGAGAGGAACTCAGTGCAGAAAGCTTTTACACTAAAGCCAAAAGCATTCAAAAGTGCAGCAGCTGAGCTGAAGAAACTTCTAGAAGACAGAAACAAGCAGCGACATGACCTATTAATGCTGAACATCCAAGTTCGTTTGTTAAATCAGAATGCTGTTCACAGAAACGAGCAGCAGGAACGGAACACGGTGACTCGTGGGTCGGACAGCAGCAGAGGAGCACGTGGGTAATTACAGCTCGCAAAAATAAAATAAAATAAAATAAAACATCATAAATATGTGCATCCAGTTATGTCATCACATCAACACAACTGTCCACCCAGAATGCCAACAGCTTACTGTAGCAGAAAAGTGCTGCAGGCAGTTCCATGAATATTGACAAGGGGGAATTGTGCAGTTATAATTATGGAAACATGAGAATAAACGCAGCGCTGTGAATTTGGAAATAGTAGATTTATGCAAGTTTGTCATGGTGGTATAATGGTGGTGGGGGGAGTTGCCTCCATTTTAGAGACGAGTTTTCAGGGAAAATTTATTCATTTACAAGAGCGAGCTGAAGGCAAGCACGCTTTTCTAAACAGCAAAAGTCCCAAATTCTCCAAAGCAGATTTGCATATTGATTTAGGTTAAAGGACAGCAGAAAGTTAACTTATCCAGGCAGTTCGAAGAATCAAAGCATTGACTCTTGAATTATGCATTAAAAAAGCAGAATGTTTCAATTTATTTTTTACATTTATTTAAATGAAAGGCTCTGGTGTTGGTCTCCTCTCTGTTATGGAGCTGACTTCCAAAACTTCTGAAATCAAGATGACCACGACTGTGACTCAACCAACAAGCACAGAAAATGGTAACTCAGACAATTTATTGAGATCAAATTGAAATTGGTAAATACTGTATGTGTATAGTTCACTCTTTGTTTTATGTTTTTGTTTTGTTTTTTGGTTCAAAAGAAAAAAAAAAAACAGAAAATCGTTCTAATTAAAAATTCACAGTGTCTGATTTTTGCTTCAACTATCTACATACAGAAGATTTGGTTGTTTTAATATGTAGCAATACCGGAAATAACAGAAATCCCCAAAGAAGAAGAGCTTATATTTACTGAGCTTAAAAACAGAAACCATTCCTAAAGACACTGGCAGTGGCTGCACTCAAAACTTATTCTGCATTATGTGAAGCAGTTTTGTTGTAAGACCCTCAGCTCTCAACGACACATCAACTCCTTCTAAACAAACATATCTTTGGTGAGAAGTGAAAACGTAAAGGAGTTCAGGTCTCAAATTGTGCTAACAAAAGAGCTTACCTTTGCTTTGACCACTAAAATTGTTTTTTAAGTTGTATAACAAAAAATACCTGATTCCCCCCACCCCACCCATTATTTTCCTCATTTGATTTTGAAACAGAAAAACCAAAGAACAAACCATAAACGGATTGGATTTCTTTATCATTGTCATTTTTTCTACTTTACTTAAAAGAAATTAAATAAAAAAGACTATTCATTTTTTGTTGTTTTATTTTTAAAAACAAACAAAAAAAAAAAACAAATAAACCATACAGTAGTAGTAGTAGCTGAGAGTTGTTCACAACATATCCTCTGATTGTATTTGGTCATATCAAATAAAATATCAACATTAGTCTAATGTTTTGATAAAATGAGTAATTATCATTAATGAATAATCTTCTTTTAATGCTTGCTTCATGCAGATTAAATGTCTCTATTAGCATTACATTACTGTTTTATCTTTTGTTAAAGGTTTTTCTACAACTTTCTACAATAGCAGCTTTCCTTAAAAGTAAAAAAAGTAAGAATCTTCCAGTAAAACATGATTCACATCATTTTAAAGTTCTTTGGATGAACAACATGTCTAACACCCAAATATGAAGCTCTTAGATCTTTTTGAAGTTTCTTTTCTCTCTCTCTCTCTCTCTCCTCTGCTGAAGAGCATTTCATATTCCCAATCTGGGCTAAGTGTACCTCTAAGAGTTTTTGGAGCTCTCCAGGGGAGAGCATGAGGAGATTCTAAATTCAGCAGCAAATTATTAACAATGATACTCATTAATTTTGAGAGCTTTCTACTCTCAGTCGCCTCTTTTAAATGCGAGCACTTGTTACCAGATTCTTTGGATTTTTCTTTTTTCTTTAAACTGTTAAATGTTCAAGTGTAATTTTTCTCCATCTGTAACAGTGTTAAATTATCAAAGACATTGGGAGCCTTTTAGAATCTGGATTTTATGCTTTAAAAARGTTCCCTTAACTTATTGTGGTGCACTTTTTCTGCTTCGTTTTAGTCTCGTGCTCCAGTTTTATCCTTTAGAAATGATGCAGTGAGGACAAATGTCTTTTTCGCTCTCTCATGAGATGATGGTATTCTGTCAAATGAGAAGTCGTGAACAATCTTGTGTGAGATCTCGTTTCAATGTTGGGCGTTAGCTTCCTCTTTAATCTGCTCTGGTTCTYTGTGTGCGCCCAGGGCAGCAGCAGGCAAACAGTGGAGCAGAAACACAGAAAAGAATTCATATTTCTGAATTTTTTGCTGTGAGTAATCCAGCCAGTGACGGAGCCAAAGTGTTTATTTTTTTTATTGTCATGCAGCTTGTCTGTTTTATCTCCCTTCACATGAGCGCAGCGTATGAATAGGTGCCGCTGCAATGAAGCAAGTGGAGCAGATGAATCCTCTTTATTTACTTTGAGGCTGACATATTCTAGATTTGTAGTCCCATTTCTTATTTTACAAAACAGCTTCAGTTTACAGTTGCCACATTTTAGCTGATTATGTAACCTAAGACTTTATTTCTCGTCATGTTCTCACAAGGTGTGAGGATAATGAATTATTCGCTTGGTGCTCAGTGTTTGTGTTGCTCACAAGCCTTCTTAYGAGCCCATCAAATGCAGTTTTATATAAACTTTTGATAATACCACTAGAAAAATAGACAATGATGTTGCAGGAAGATTTCAGTTATAATTTAAGATTATTCATTCAAACTGTAGAAACTGTCAGGTTTGAGAAGAGATTCTCTGTGGCCACTAAGTGGGAGGTTCCTGGATGTAGGAGGAGTTTGTGAAAGACGGGATTGATCTGTTTGACTTTTGTGGGAGGAGCTTGTGAAGGTAGTGATTGGTCAGTTTGACTATTTTGGGTGGGGTTTGAAGAAGACATAACGGTTCAGTTGGATGAACGCTGGGCTGCTGGGGAGACGTGTAACAATTTGGCTCAGTCAAAATGGCAAGAAAGTACCTATAAATATAGCTAATTTTGTATACAGCAGGTAAAATAAGTATTGAACGCATCACCATTTTTCTCAGTAAATACATTACTAGAGGTGTTAATGACATTAAATTTTCACCAGATGTCGGTAACAACCCAAGTGATCCATACWTACAAAGAAATCAAACCATAAATGTCCAGAAATGAAGTTATTTGTAATAAAGTGGAATGGCACAGGGAAAAAGTATTGAACACACTTGCTGACATTTATCTAATACTTTGTACAAAAGCCTTTGTTGTCAATGACAGCTTCAAGARGCCTCCTGTATGGAGAAACTAGTGGCATGCATTGCTCAGGTGTGATTTTGGCCCATTCTTCCACACAAACAGTCTTCAAATCTTGAAGGTTTCGTGGACCTCTTCTATGAACTCTGATCTTTAGTTCTTTCCATAGATTTTCTGTTGGATTCAGGTCAGGTGATTGGCTGGGCCATTCCAGCAGCTTTAGTTTCTTTCTCTGAAACCAACTGAGAGTTTCCTTGACTTTGTGTTTGGGCTCATTGTCTTGCTGAAATGTCCAGCCACGTTTCATCTTCATCATCCTGGTAGATGGAAGCAGATTTTTATCAAGAATGTCTCTGTACATTTTTCCACTCATCCTTCCTTCAGTTATTTGAAGTTTGCCAGTACSATATGCTGAAAAACAGCCCCACACCATGATGTTCCCACCTCCAAACTTCACTGTTGGTATGGTGTTTTTGGGCTGATGTGCAGTGCCATTTGACCTCCAAACATGTTGTGTATTCTGGCATCCAAACAGTTCAATGTTGGTCTCATCTGACCAGACTATATTCTCCCAGTATTACACAGGCTTGTTTAAATGTTGTGCAGCAAACTTTAAAGGAGCTTCAACATGCTGTTTCTTCAGCAGTGGAGTCTTGCGTGGTGAGCGTGCATACAGGCCATGGTGGTTCAGTGCATTACTTATTGTTTTCTTTGAAACAAACGTACCTGCTAATTCCAGGTCTTTCTGAAGCTCTCCACAAGTGGTCCTTGGCTCTTGGACAACTCTTCTGATAATTCTTTTCACTCCTCTGTCAGAAATCTTGTGAGGAGCACCTGGTCGTGGTCAGTTTATGGTGAAATGATGTTCTTTCCACTTCTGAATTATGGCCCCAACAGTGCTCACTGGAACCTTCAGAAGTTTAGACATTCTTCTGTAACCGATGCCATCATTATGCTTTGCAACAATAAGGTTGTGAAGGTCTTGAGAGAGCTCTTTACTTTTACCCATCATCAGATGGTTCTTGTGTGATACCTGGTCATCATTTGGGACTGAACCAGCTGATATTAACTTGCACTGACAAGGGGCAGGCTTGCTTTCTAATTACTGAGAGAGTTCAGCTGGTGTCTTGTCTTTCCATGCCTTTTTACACCTCCCTTTCTTCATGTGTTCAATACTTTTTCCCTGTGCCATTCCACATTATTACAAATAACTTCATTTCAGGACATTTATTGTTTGATTTCTTTGTATGTATGGATCGCTTGGTTGTTACCAACATCTGGTGAAAATTTCATGTCATTAGCACCTCTAGTAATATATTTACTGAGAAAAATGTTGACGTGTTCAATACTTATTTTACCTGCTGTATGAATACTAAGTCATAACTGGAGACAGGAAGGGGCTAGTCACACGGTATTTGAATGCCATACATGTGGAGGGATGTGTCACAATTCTTCTTGGTCAAAACAGCTCTAACCTGTCTGGAAAATGAAAATGAACATCAATATCATTCATAAATTCAGACAAAAAGGTGCTAGTCGCACTAAATTTGAAGTCAATAAATTGTATTTAACTTTTCCTAGTAATCTTACTAATTACCATTAAACACCAACAGCACTACGCTGGCCAACATTTCCTGTAAGTAATTCATGCCTAACTTCCACCTTCAAGTCAGTCCAACCCATCATGGTTGGACTGACAAGAACCTCCCATTTAGTGACTGCAGAGAGCCCTARCTGTGTTTGGTGGATGAAGTGTTGCCGGACCCAAATGTCTTTAGGAAGTTAACAAATAATTTTAATAGTAAAACTAAAAACCAGCAGAGAAAAAGACTAATGGCAATCTGATAAAGAACTGAGGGAAACCCAAGACAAAACCCACTAGAAGAGGTAATTACTGACAGGCAACAGGTGTGCTGATTACAAATAGAACACAGATGAGAGAAGCTGAAAAMAATGACAATGTTTGATGGTATGAGTGTAGTTTCATCATATCATCTATTTAATGTAGTTTAGGTAAAAAGATGTTTGTTTTGTGGTTTTGTTTTTATATTAAGGAGAGAGAAGAAAGACYAAGGCAGAATTTCAACAACTGCCTTTAGTTCTGCTGCGTGTAATTAAGTAGCTTGGATCAGATTAGCTTATTTTATGGTTTGTTTGTTTTATTGATTGTTTMTTAGCAATCCAGTTAATCCAATTCAAAATTAACTCTCAAACACAAAATTGACAATAACCAGTTGCTTCATAGATACTCAGTTAAAACTATGTGTAGTAGCTGAGAGTCATGTTCAACACATACTCTGTGTTAACAGAAGTTACAAAATCGTGCATACAAGATGACAGGCAGCAGGCTTTCCTTCATGAAATGTATTTTTTGTTTATTTTGCACAAGTTATTATGAAGCTACAGCTGCAGATGTCAGTTTTTGGTCAGTTGCTATCAGTGGTCGATGAAACCTTTCACAGTCTCCGGTCTCTCTACCAGCGACTTCAGTGTGTTTTGATTTTCCCCTCAATTTGTCACCCATCTGTTCTCGTTGTGTAAGAAAACGTTCACTGCCAAGGAAAATCACTGGCATTTATCAGAGCTAAAAAAAATAATTGAAACCATAAACCTGCTTTTATATAAATCTGAGAAYCAAACTTTTATAGATGGCGGCATGTAATGGTTGAAATTACATGCTTGGGTCATATTCTGAGAATGACTCGTTCACGTATCACATACTGGTTGCAGGCACAAAACACCTGAGTCATGCTAATTTCAGGTTATTTAGAAATGCCAACTGAGTGAATATTTATGACTTATTTATGGAAAAAAGTAAATATAAACCCATGTAGATCTCATGTCGTGTGTTCCAGTGTAGTTTTGGCCTCTGATGTAGCTTGTAAAACCTAAAATTTGGAGCAGCCCTAACCCAAAGCAGTYAAGGAGAATTAAAGGAGGTGGGGGATAATATGCAAAATCCACCTTTTTYGCTTTATATTATATGATAATGTAATTCTCTCATCAAACATACCCAGGGTATTACTTTGACTCATTTATGCATGTTTGAGAAATCCTTGACTCTCCTGTGGTAGCCATGGAGAACTGCCTAAATGCTTACAAAGCTCCACCTTTTTGCACAAAGCTCCTCCCTGGAGCTCAGTCTGCAGCCGAGCACCCTCCCCACAGAGCACCCCTCTCTCACAGCTCCACCAGACTTGCAAAACGTATCTTAAAATTGGTGGATGTTTGTGATTTTTGTGCAAAACATAGCTTCATGATTATCTATATTTATACTTTCTTTGCAAAAACATATATATATATAT
>NW_013952559.1:903176-907394 GCF_001266775.1 Austrofundulus limnaeus | reverse complement strand
TATATATATACTGTATATATAAAGTCTGCAAAGGCTGAAAAAACATGATGTCCATATGAAATTAGAGGTAGTATAAGAATTAAGTTTTTTATGCTTTTTAAGATAAAAATGGGGGGGGGGGTCGTATTATACATGAGTTTGTTTAATACACAAATAAATGCAGTAATGCTATGCTTCACAGTGAACAAAATGCTCAAACCCCTCAACATTAAATTGTCTTTGACTTTGTCTCCAGCTGCACATTTCAAGGACAACAGTGCGTTTTAATGTGTCAGACGTCCAAAAATGTTCTGCCTTTTTAAAATGTTGCCCAATGATGTGATCTTGCACTGCTAATAAAAAATAAATAAATAAAACAAAACTGAGTTTTCTTATAGTGAAGGTTCGATTTTCTTTTTATTGTTTTTTTTTTTTAGAATCCTTTCTGAACGTGATGGAAATCAGTTGAACACAACCTCCATTAATCCAAATCTCACTTGTGTGAGAAAAAGGCATTTAAAGAAAAAGAAGGAGAAAAAAAACTGTTTGTGTTCACTTCCTGCCTTTCCGGGTTCCCAGGGGTGGTGCTCAGTGGGCAGCTTGTGCTAACACACGCCGACGCATTGACCGTTTACGCCTGCAAACACACCCTGATACACACGCACATACACCCACACAGAGCAAATAATCTGTCTGATTGAAAGAGCTTTCAGATGGGTAATTAAATTTCCCAATGATCCGCTGCGGTGGCTACACACGAATCCAGCTTTTTGGAGGTGAGCAGGTGACCGAAATCCAAAGCAATAACACACAGCCACTGCTACACACACATGAGAGTGGAGAGGGGGGGATTATATTTCATTTTGACAAGGACAAGATAAACACTGGAGCCTTTAACGACCATTAGTTCAACCCTAACCTCCATCTTTACCACCTCTGCCACCCGAGCAAAATCAAACGCACTCACACAAGCATCAGTTTTACCAGTAATACCAGTGAAACCCAAACCATATTTATTATTGCACCATTACTAATGATGAAAACACACACACACACACACAATCAAAGCGAGTCACATGGGAAAACCAAGCCCAGCTTTGTGTGCATAAATCTAATTAATTCTCACGCTATTCTGAAAGTTTAATTGTAAAGAGGAGTAACCTCAAAAGGCTGTTAGCTTTAAATTTGATCACTTATTTCAAAATCATGTCACCATGTAAATAAAGATGTTAAATAACAGCTGCTGTGATCCTGTAAGGAAACAACTCCAGTTTAAATAAAAACAGCAGTTTGTTCAGTTTCTGCTTGATAAACCTTTGTACCATCAGTGTCAAAGACGTTACAACAGTTTAGCCAGAAATGTTTATAAGCTGCACCAGAAGTGCCACAGCTAGRTGCTGCTGTTGCTGCTATAATTATTTAAAGTAAAATTGACAGCAGTGTTAATATTTTAGGTCACTTTTGAAAAAACCGTGATGATGTCACTGAGTCTGGAGTTGTTTTATGATGGCAACGAATCACTTCAATTTTAGCTTCACTCAGGCTAGCCGTTATATATATATTAATTATAATTATCCATTCATCCATCTTCTTCCGCTTAACCTGGGTCGGGTAGTGGGGGCAGCAGCCTAAGTAGAGAAATCCCAGAGAGAGCTGGAGATCACAATCCGATGAAGCCAATAGGACTCCATCACCCGCAAAAACAGCAGAGATGTGATCCTAAGGTCACCAAAACAGATCCCCTCGTTAATTATGTCAGAAATAAACMAACTACAGCAGGTAAGATGTTGTTTATTTCTGCAGAAGCTTAATCCATGCAGTCATTTAAGATGGGATMATTAGATGGGAGTTTCTTATATCAGTATTAAAATGGCTTCAGAACAACTTTGACAACTGTTTTTGTGAAAATACACATTTTGTCCCTCACTCTATTTGACAACCTGTTGTTTTGCTGTAAAGGAAAAGAGATGTTATTCCATAAAAAGTCAGATAAAAACAAAATCTTTGTTTAACCTAAAACCCCATTCAASGGAAATATGTACCACTAAATAAATATTTAATGTAACTGAAATTTCAAACTATTTTTTTTATTTTTAGCTACCAGTATACTGCAATTTAAATCCTATTCTTTAATGCTTTTGAAAGTTTTTAAAATTGTTTTATAAGCCCTAAAGCTGCGCATAGACCAGGGCTGTTCAATTGGCGGCCCACGGGCCGGAGTGACCAAGGTTCGGCCTGCCAATTGGTTCATTCACCTCTTAAGCCCAAACCCCCGGTTTTCTACTTTAATTACTCTATGTTCTTTTACTTAAACATAGACATGTTTGATGTCTACAGAAATGTCAGAATCGTGGCTACAAGCTGGCAAAAACCATTTCTATAAACACTCAAGACAGTTAAAACTACAAGCCGTTGAAGATAAAATGGAGAAAGTGAAAAAAAAATAGGTTTAAAATTTTGTCAAGTCAGAGATGTCACAATAATACTTGTGTTAAATAGGAGGTATGTGTACTTATTGTTTTTGATAATGTTTAATTACCACTACTTTTATAGGGTTTTGTATGTTGTATTCATGTTTAAATGCAGCAAAATGAACTAATTCAAAGGTAACAGATCTTTGTAATACTTGTTTTTTTTAACATATTAACTTTAATTGCTAGATGTTCGGCCCCTCAGCTGTTGACCAGCATTAACTGTGGCCCCCGGAGCAGTTTAGCTGAATAGACCTGGCATAGACCCWTCAAACCTCAACTGCAACAGAATTTAACTTCTGTGTTTAAAATAAAAAAAAGTTATGCTACACAATGAGTCTGTACAGATTTCTTTCTTCAAAAAGTTTCCCTTGAAAAGGAGACAAATCTCAGRAAGTTGTTCAAATATAAGTATATGGTTAAAAGGGTATCAATGGCTGTTTTTTATCTTCCCTGTTCCTACTTAGCAGCTGGCTGGTTTCACTTACAGTACACATCCTCCCCGGTGAAAATAAATGAGCGGCATTATTAGGAGAGCATGTCGTCTGTTCGTGGCAAACAGAGGCTGGGAAACACAATAACAGCCGCCTGTTGGGCTAAATGTAGCGTAACGGCAGCAATGAGAAGAACAGAGGTTATAAAAGCGCTGCTGTGATTTGATCACCAATTGGCATGGCAACCAGCCCCGACCAAGCAGCCTAAATTAATTGAGCTCTCCCATGTGAAACAGAGGCCAGGCTAACCGAGCTGCTCGGGCATCGTCCTGCCAAGCCCAGAAGGAAACAAGACCAGGTCTGACACTCATCCGGATCTGCTATTGACGACTGTTGGGAAGCCCTCTGCTGCTCACCATCGCCTCTGCACAGGAAGGTCAGTGAGGGGAGCGGAGAGCACAGCAGGATGCCTACAGCTGGTTAGGCTATATGTATATATTTAATAAGATTCTATGTTTTTTTCCATCTCTGTTCAGTTTTAGTGGTAGCTCACTTACAACAAAGCAGCTTTGACTCCCTCTTCCTTTTTATCACCCAAGAGGGAGGGCAAATAATAATGCTTTTTTCCCTATGAGTGTTCATGTTAGCAGAATATCTGATGAGCCACTGCACAACTTTCAATTCAATTCTCAGAAAATAACCAAAGGATGTATTTCTGCTTTTCAAATGGTTAACTTTGGAGTCAACCTCAACCAAGATGGCCYTCACAGCTAAGCAAGCATAGCCAACGCGTTCCGTTTTACAGGGATTCAGCTGCAAGTTAATGTGTTGGTAGCTGAGAGTCATCCCCAACGTATATTCTGAGCTCTGAAATTTGTTTTTAAAACTTTGCCCTTAACGACTGCGTCAGCTCTACTTGTCTGTAAGCAAAACATCTTATAAACCACTGGATGGATTTTAATAAGTAGTCARTGAATATGCCTCTACAACTGGTTAACTTTTAGGCCGTGCCTCAATTCATGAGTTGCAGCCGACGTAGACCACGGCCGCCCTTGTCTGCAGTCGATGTGGGCCGTAGGCTGCTTGTGTCGACTGCATAAAGGGCTGAGAAATGGGACGGTCTGCCATACAGAAGATAGAAGTTTACGTGACCACACTTTGCCTCATTAGCATGGTGATACATCTTATATCACATCGCTTCAGCTGTTTTTTTTAAGATATAATTTAATAAATTCACTTTTAATAGAAATAAATAAAAGCATTAATAATTTGGGTTTAGCTCCGGTATCAGTATTTGTAACTGCAGTTTATGTAACATCTCATTACAACAAAAG
>NW_013952559.1:901520-902962 GCF_001266775.1 Austrofundulus limnaeus | reverse complement strand
TAAGTAGATTTTGTGTCAGAAATTTACTTTTGATACTTCAGTATAAAAAATATCAGATACTTTAAGACTTTTACTCAAGTAATATTTTTAGAGAAGACTTTAACTTTTACCAAAGTATTTTTATGATAAGATACTTGTACTTTTACTSAAGTAATATTTTTAGAGAAGACTTTAACTTTTACCAAAGTATTTTTATGATAAGATACTTGTASTTTTACTCAAGTATCACTTTTCATGTACTTTATACAACAATGGCTGCAACCCAGTTACAAATACAACCCAGTTACAAGTACTGATACTGGAGCTAAACCCATGAATTGAYACACAGTCAAAGAGTTGCTCCATTCCAAGATGGCCGCCGTACCTGAGCGACTTTAGCAAACACTAAAACGGCTACAGGTCAGTCAGTTCACTAGCTACTGAGCTAAAACCTTGTGGTGTAGTAGCTATGTATCACAAAAATGCAAAGTGTAAGTCTGTGTGCAACATCTTTGTTTAATTGTTTGCCATCAATTTTTGGCATCAACCCTCATTGTCTGTCAGCAAAATATATCCTGATCCAATGGACGGATTTTAGCAAAACTCCTAGACAGTAGTCATTGGATATAAGGCTACAATTCATTACTTTTACCAGAACTGATCAACCTTCAACAACACAAAATGATTATAACGTAACCAACTGTATAGATAGTGAGCTAAGATCTGTTGTTGTAGCTGCAAGTCATCATCAACAGATAAGCAGTGAAGCACTAGCATTATAGAATAAGATCATTATAACTTTATTTTCAAGATTTGACCAAAACACTATGACTCCGTTTCTCAACACAGATCTTTGTCTAAAACTCTGGGAATAAAAACAGCGGGCGATATGCATTCCTTCAAGGAATGCTAGGCCTTTACTTATGAAACATGCAGGTACTCAAATCTGCTGACAACAGCTCAGGCTGTCAGCTTCCTCACCCATCTGGACAGTGTGTGCCCAGTGGATGAGTCAAAGCGTGTGTGTGTGTGTGTGTGTGTGTGTGTCTGTGTGTATGTGTGTGTGTGTGTGTGTGTGTGTGTGTGTGTGTGTGTGTGTGTGTGTGTGTGTGACTACAATAGGTATGGGGGAAAGTCTAAATAAAGAACACGAGATAAAAAGCTTAGGAGTGAAAACAGGGGTATGTCTTGTTCTTTCGTCTTCCATGTCTTTTTTTTTCCTGTTCCACTGTAATTAGACAGGTCTGTGTGAGTCGCATAGCAAGCAGAATGATCCAGGACCCTCAGGGAGGTGGAGAGGAGTTGGGTGGGAGAGAGACACGATGAAGCCAAATACTAGAACGGAGCGGAGCGATAAGATTAGATCAGATTGAAAGAGAAAGGTGGCACAACATCAAGTAAACAGTGTCGAGTGGCTCGGATGAGACGAACAAAACGCGATATGATAACAACCCTCCCACCCC
>NW_013952559.1:897499-900807 GCF_001266775.1 Austrofundulus limnaeus | reverse complement strand
ACCCCCCACCCCCCGCACAGCGGCTGCATGATAATGAAACAATCATGGCAGGATGCAGCGGCTCGGCCACTGCGGCTTGTTAATCTGAAGTGTTTATCTGATTTCAGATGGAAGACAAAACTGAAACGCAGCAGAGGAGCTGAGACAGGAGGGAGGCGAGGAGGAGAGGTGAAGAGGGGTGGGACCGGGAGCAATTCCCAGGCTTGTTAAAAAAAATATGGCTAATTACCAGCTGGCCCTGCGAAACAATGAGTCTACCTGTGACGGGGAAAAGATAAAACGACAGAACAAGAAAAGGAACGGGAATAATAGGAATAACGAGGTAAAGATTTAATAAACAGGAGTCAAAGGGGCTCAGAATATAAAACAAACTGTCACTTTAACAATTTTAACCTTGACTTTTTCTGTTAAAGTAGAAAACAAAGAGGAAAACATGATATTTAAGATGCGCATTAACTAAACTGGGACTGCAGCCAACAATAAATGTCAAAGTTCATTAATCTCCTGATATGAATAAAGTTGCTGCAGATCATTTGGACAAACCTTGATGAGTTGTTAAAAATGTTGTAAAAAAAGGAAGTCGGAGAGAATTAAAACCTGACATATAACTTGTAATATATCGAGTTTTTGAAGAGTCAACACCCAGCAGTTTTACCTGGTTWATCTGTGTTCCTAAAGGCCCTGTCACACTATAACGTTTTTGTCAACTTATTAAAGATTTAAAGACCTCCACATTGAAGACGAATTACAAAAATCAACTTGAAGCCTCTTTCAGGTGTCTACATAGTGTAAATGATCAAACATATAACTTTTATTAGTAATTTAGACTTTAAAAACTGTTGCAGTGTGACAGGGTCTTAAGGGCACTAATAGGAGTACAGCAGTGTTCCCCAAGGTCAAGCTCAGGTTTCAGCTTATTGCAGGTTTCCCCACAGGTGTCCTAAACTTTTCTCCATAACAGTTTGATCTGACAGGAGGTGACTTTAAGATGAGCTGTAAACGGCTTCTTCGTTATCATTATTAGTGGTGTCYGGATACTAGGTCCATTTTTCCTAAACATACTACTTTGTGGGGACTCACTGCTCCTTATGAGGCCCAAAGCCCAGGCCCAGTAAGTTTAAATGGAACATATCATGCAAAATCCACTTTTTTTATTTTTTTAGTTGTTAAATACATTTTGTTGAGCAGTTGGAGTTTCTAGTTGTGCATAAAAGTTGAGTTTAGTCTCTCCCTGTGCTGTAAAGATATCTTCATCTCTTTTGGGGTTATTTTTTTTTCATCTGTTTCAGTTTTATTTATTTGTTCGTTTCAGAACTATTATATTTTGGAATGGACAAATAAGGTCTAAAGTACAATTTGGTGGTCTTCATTCTCCTCTGGGTCAGACTCTGGCTCWAACATATGAGGCTGGGTGGACAAGTCTTCCCTTGTCTGAATGCTGGATGGGGCTGGGGTGTTTGTATTTAAAGAGACAGCCTCAAAACGAGTTGATCTGAGACACAGCTCAGAAAAGGGCTTGTGGAGTTACAATACAGAGGAATTCCGACCAAASCATTGCAATTCCAACTGAAGGATTTAGATGTGCAAAAGGATTTATAAGCATGATGTATCTCCTTTATGTGCTGTTTCTGGGTAAGGTGAGGGGTAATGTAGTGGTATCAATACTGGTGATACTGATACACAATACCACATTTTTTCTCATCACTTAAACTCATACAAAATACTCCCAATGTCTGAAAATGATACAAATACCAATAAAAARAATTAGACACTGGTAACAGTACTTCATTAAATATGTTACAGTTTAAATCCCAAATTTTGTCAGTTTCACGCTTAAGAAATTCATACAAGGGGAAAGAAAATTATGTTATTTTTATTCATTTTAAAATTTATAAATTATATTGAATACAAGATTTGATACAGCCAGAGGGGCTGTATGTCTTTAAGGAAGGAGAGCCACATTGTTTAAAATTTAAAAATCCCCTCATCATTATTATAACATTTTATTATTAAAACTGTGCAGCGATCGTGCTAGTCTTGTGAGCTGTCCATGGTTCTGAAAAGTTTAAAGCGGAGAATTTTCATTATTATTAGAGAAAAATATGAAGGTTCAAAACATACAAGAAAAAAAAACACACACGTCTGCAGGGTTTGGAATAAAAAGATCAGTCAATATAATCAGTTATTTTTTCTTTTAAAATTTGAGATTGTGGCATCAAAGTGAAATTTTTTGTACATCGATGACCAAATATCAACCACAAATACCAAAAAACGCCAACTTCTCAGAGCCACAAAAATAAAAAGTCAAATATTTTATGTACATTTATATAATACCAGAGAATCTGACTTTCAACAACAAACTTAACCTTTAGTCAATCAATTAAAAGAAAAAAAAATCAACCCTATTATCTCCAGCACCAGCCTAACAATGTGGCCTTTTTTTAAACTTTAGAGCACCAAATAGTCCCAACAAACACATCTAAAGTGTCGAACCTTGACAAGAGATCTTTAAAAGTGCAAAGTAAACACAAACATGACATAATGCAGAGTTTCTGCACCGAACTAACAACTGAAGTTCCAGATAAAGTGGACAGAGGCAAACTTAAAAAGGTCATTGCTTACAGCAGCTTTGGCAGTGATAAATGCAGTGTCATCGTGCTGCTTGACGGCAGCAGAAGGAAGAGAAAAGAAGTACCTTTTGGAAGCTCGATGGTGTGAAACATTAAATCTGCGTGGCCTGCGTGTCCAATTGAAAGTAGATGATTTTTTCTGGAAAATTAACACTTTGTTGTCCATGGATGAGCACACAAGCCAACATTAAAATGTATTCACAACGATAACTGTAGAATTTACATTTCCTGTGAAACTGCAGCGTGAATGCTGAAAGATTTCTGCTGAAAGCTGCTGAAGAGGCAGCAAACTTTAGCTCAATGTCTCTAAAGAGGATTCAGGTGAAAGTGAAAGGACTTAAGTCTGCACAAAACAGATGAAATTTGTGGGAAAATAACTAAAATATACTTAACAAGGCTAAAGTCAGCTAAAGGAACCTAAAAGTGGCAACAAGTTGAAAATAGACTGACAAAAAGGACTCTAAGTAAAAAAGTATTACTAAAATGTCAATTTTCCTGAAAATAACTTAAATTAGCCTAAAAAACTAAAACAAAACAGCTGAAATTAGCAGATAACAGCTGAAAAAACATCAAAAACTTAAATTACCAGAATTATCAGAAATAAGTTTTAATTAGCAACACTTTGAAGGTTTTTAAGGATGTTGAAGATAGCTCTGTTCTTTTTTAGTTAGAAAAAAA
>NW_013952559.1:892698-897376 GCF_001266775.1 Austrofundulus limnaeus | reverse complement strand
GTTGTAGAGCCTAACTATGGTTTCTAAGATTTCATTTGTTGTAAGAGTGCGACATGGTTGAGAGTATAATGGCATGAAGATAGATATTTGAAATAGAAGATGTCAGATTGGATCTAATTTTTGAATAAACGTATAATTTCTGTTTCAACTTAGTGGTTAAGACTTGTACATGATCACGATAAGTCAAATGAGAATCCAAAGTAATTCCAAGATATTTGTAGGTAGTGACAGTATCAGGGGTTTGTTTAAAAAAGTGAGTTGATTTGTTACATACAAACAACATAAACTTGGAGTGTTACTTATTATACAGGATCTTTGCTTTACAACTTTAGCAATATTTGTTGGAGTTTATTCTGTTTGTTAGCAAAATATCTCAAGAACCACTGAATGGATTTAATTTAAACTGTCAGTAGGTYATCAGTGGATGAACGWCAACAACTGATTCYRTTTTGGAGTCAATCTAATTCAAGATGGCCYCCACACAAAAATGTCTATTTTCATACATGTGCTTGATCTAACAGTAAAGGCGAAGCTTTCACAATAAAGTAAGATTCTATTGTTCTTGTTAAACGGCTTTAAATGCCAAAAGAGACTGAAGGGGGTTAAATTATTTGAATAATAATTCTGTCATTCATAAGCAGCTAACAGTTTGTTCATGTTTACAACAAAAACAAAATTCACAAACCAAACAAATTCATGCAATAATGGACAAAAGAACTCCAAAATTCAATGGCAGCATCATAATGTGATTCTTGCCACTGCTGGATTCAAACTAATTTGTCTAAAAGAAATTCAAATTGCTCTGGAGATGAAAAAAAAACCTTTTGATTCCCCGAGAGAGCAACATTTTTCCCCTCTCCTTCGTTTTTGCATTTATTCAAAACAAAAGCCACGAGCGTGAGTGACTGCTGGACTGTAGTCATGTTTTAGTGATAATAATGAGATAGTCAGGCAGAAAGTTGTGCGTTTGACTGYAGCACAATAGTTCAGACTCATCAGCATTCATTGCTTACACATTAGGGGCTATTAAGAGTCCAAAGGTACCAAAAAATGCTCAAGAATCAGTGCTGGAGCAAAATTATTCCAGGATCACTGAGTACTTTTTATTATGAGGAGCAAACTGCAGGACTTTCATTACAATAAAAGGTTCACTTATTAGGATTTTCTTTTGATGATAATGACAGGTATAAAAAAGGCAAAACGGAGTGTTTCTTGCAGACATTTCCCACTCTGATATTTTAAAGATTATTGTCTGTCATGGGATATCTTTAATGCAAACTAAAGACATAATTTGGCAGGAGGTCATGTCAGATTTAAAGCACGGTGGTGGGAACAACATGGTTTGCGATTGCTTCAGCGCAGGGATTTTTCTCCAGACTTTGTTGTAAATTCCAAAAAAAGTGATGCAATATTTTGATTTTCCTTATTGATATTGTTGAAGCATGCTGGGAAAACCAACTAGATGAAATGAAGAAATGAAAATGAAGGAAAACTTGAAAAGCAAAAAAGAAATAAGGGAACTAAGCTAAGATTCAAGTATCAATATGGTATTAAATATATTATAAAATGCCACAATGTTCCCCTGAAAGAAGAACTGAAGATGAAGCAAGACAGCACACAATAATGTCCTGAATGTGTACGAAGCATGCGACATTTGGAAAAGGAACCGATGTCTCACATTTGTTGTCACGATGCATATTAATGACCAGATTACCAGAAAGAGCGGGTTACAAAACACACATGATTCATAAGCAACATCCTGCTGCCGAGCAGATGAGTAACTGGGCTTTTGCTTTCATAAGGAGAATATGCATAATTATATTCGCAGTTATTTTGGTTTGRGTGGTTTCGCGCGGTGCCAAGACTGTGTTTGGATCTGGATGTACACCTGAGCTGAAGGACTTTCACACGGTTCTGGTTTAGCAGCATAGATTTTAGCATGCTAAGGTGGGGCAATATTATGTGTTTCTCAGGCATACATTTAAATACTATACATTAATAAAGTATCTATGTCACCTTTAGCTGTTATTAAAATGCTGTTTTTGTTTAAATAGAAAATAAACTTATCTTCTCATCACTTCCTCTTCTAAACGCCTTGAAATTGGCCTCTGTCTCTTTAAGAACCACCTTCCGCTTATGTCCCACCCATTTCGGAGCAGGAGAGGGGGGTGCTGCTATGATGCAGTTTACTTAGCATCTGAAAATACATTTCCTCAAAAGTATTTTTAATCTAAAAAGAGCTTCACTGAGTGAGAACTAATGTTAGGAGCTCAGCAGACAGTTTAAGTTTCACTTTCACTTTCACCCGAGAGCCTGCAGGAGCCATGGGCGGGGTGTGTGGGGAGGGGGGAGGTGGGGCGCTCTGCCATGAGGAAGTTTGGCTTAAAGACACGTCCCAGGGGCAAATTTAACAAGCTCAAAAAGCAGATTTATAGTTTAGATATTTATGAAGAATCTCATCTATGATCCTAAAYGAAAGTTTAACATGAATCAGTTCAGAGCAAACACAATGAGTCTGTAAAACGGCTTAAATACTTACTGGCATTTCTACAGCATCCTCATTATTTCCCAACCAATGTGTAAGCTCGGACCACATTGCAGGTGTGCATTTCTAACTATGAAATCGTCTATTTGAGGCCCTATCTCATGACTTTCCTTGATCAGAGAGAGCGACCATATTGTTCAGGGAGAGGACAACTCAACACAGTGCGGTTATCTGGTACAGCTGAATGTGGTAACAGGACATGTTAAATTTAGGTTAGTACATCAATGAAACTCAGTTTGCTATTGGCAGCCAATATTTTGATTTGATAGAAATGCTTGATGCTACGTAATTATCATATCAGGCAAAAGGTTCACACGTCTGAAGTGAATGATGCTTTAATACACAGAAGCTAACCAATGAAAAGCTAATATTCATATGCAATTTTTTGCACAAAAATCTAGCTAATATAATTTTAATATAATATGTTCCGATCCGGGGGGTTCTGACTGGTCACTGAGTGTGTATATACTGTGTGTCTGTGTGTATATGTCTACAGTATGTATGAATGTAGCCATGCATGTATGTATATCTTTATATATGTATGGGTATGTGTATACACTGTATTTATGTATGCCATCCATGTATTTATCCATTTATTTTTAGGTGAGCGAACAGACATTGTGTGTGTGGTCCTGTGTTTTCTTGGTGTATATTTAATATACTTCTAATCTTTATTTCAATCTTTCTAATTACTCTTCTCTTTGTTTTTCCCTCTTTTTCTATTTTCGCTTTACTTTAAAAAATCACTAATTAAGAAACTAACAAGTTTTTTTTCTASTGAAGTGATTTAAAAAAAATCTAGCTAATATAAATTGTTTACATTGACAGCCCGCCTCTTCCAGTATGGCACTCGTACTACAGTGGTCAATCTTCTGAAGTGTGCATCTAACAAATACCCAAACTTAGCCGACACAAAACTCAGCCATAACTCAGAGATTTAGGAATATATTGTAGCTAAATTTGGTCAGTCACAACACAAGCACTAACAGATCACAGACGAAGTGCATGTTATTCATAAGGTTTGTCCAAAAATTAATAAAATCTACAGTTTGGTCATTCCCCAAAATAAGACGATCTTAGCTCAAAACATGAAGGGTGGCAGGTGATATGCATTCCTTTACAAAATGCCAGGTCTGTAATTATGTGGGAATATGATCGTAAGAAGGGCTCAGAATGTAGGTGGCCATGAACATGTGCTTTTAACTTTGTGCATCTTACGCAATTTCAAAAACAGGATTTAAGAGAGCTCTTTCTCATAGTTCACTCCTCTTCCTCAGCAGGGGTTGCACGAAAAAACAAAGGGTAGCCGTGTTTTGTACTCTGTAATCATTCCCGCCAGAAAGAGTCTGTATTCAGCAGTGGGGTGGGGGGTGTTACCGTGTTGTGAAGCAAGTCATCGCTTCAGGGTTGTGTCGGATCCATAGGATGTTCTCCAGCCACTTGGCATGCGGCGCCATGAGCACAGGATCAAGGAAGCTCAAGCCTCTGACAGGAGCACACATCAGAGCGCCTCTTGCAATCAGCATTTCACTGACGGCGGTGGTGCAGGAAAAGCTCCATCTGCACCAAGCGCCGCTCCTCTCCCTGGTAATTGTACGACGCTCAGTTCATAGCTTTCATTTACGCGGAGGCTTCAATTTAATCACGCTGTTGTGTCAAGGTGGCTCGACTTCAATGTGTTGATGAAATGGTTCAGTTCTTTACGCTGGAAGAAGGCAACCGCTGGGAAATCTATCAGACATTACCAAGATAGTTTAGCTGCATAAAATGAATAAACTCTGGATGTGCTTCAAATGGCCGTTCCGTGGGGTGTCTGCCGACGTGCSACTGATGCGCACAGTGGCCTTTTCCAGAGTTCTGTGGGGTCTAAATGAGGAGACTCAGGGTGCTCTATTGTCTGTGTACAAGCATGCCACTCAGCCATTCAGGTCTTCAAGCATCTGTTGACTCAAACTTTTGAAAGGAAATTTGAACGGAAAAAGCAATAAGGGAAACAAAACACCAAGTAGCATCAAGACCAAAGTTTCCAAACTCCTTAAAGGGATCTCACTTTTCCAGTTTGTATTTTAGAGGCCTTTAAATGTTGCACTCATCCATCTGCTCAGCCTTACGTCCACAGTCCTGATGCAAAAA
>NW_013952559.1:888397-890578 GCF_001266775.1 Austrofundulus limnaeus | reverse complement strand
GTACTATTTCCACGTGGAATTAAAATAATGAGCCTTTCAGTACTGAGCAATATGACGATGTAAAGGCATGTTTTCACATTCACACTATTACTTAATTCCCTAAAAACAAAAATATCCATTAAACCATTTTTGCTTTTTTAATTTCATATTATTTTTAATGGGAAAGCCTTGGGGTTCCCCCGGACGAGCTGGTCCAAGTGGCTGGGGAGAGGGAGGTCTGGGCCTCCCTTCTGAAGCTGCTGCCCCTGCGACCCGACCCCGGATAGGTGGAAGAAAATGGATGGATGGATGGATGGATGGATGGATGGATGGATGGATGGATGGATGGATGGGTGGATGGGTGGATGGATGGATGGAGTTGGAAAATTACATCTAACAACCACTTACTCTTTCACTCTTCTCTGCAAACACTCAAAACATTAAAATTTATCATTTAGTAAATCGATAATCAAAGCAAACCACTTTTTTGGCAATTCAACACTTTTTTATTATGCAGAAGTAGTAACAAGGCACTGTTTAAAGTATAAATAWTTAACAGGATTTTTAGCTTTACTGGTGTAAAAGAGCAATCAAAACAAGTGGTATTAAAATGTCCAGAAGAGCATTGTTTGCTGAGAAGAGGCCTGCAGCTTCTGAATTTAAAAGCCATTTGTTGAAAACTGTCGCAGCAAACTGCCACGACTGTTCAGCTCTTTCTGACATCTGTATTACAGATTTATGGGACGTCTCAGAGGTAAATTGTTTTACACATGAAAGACCCTCTGAATCCAGGTCACATCTTTTTTGTTGTTGTTGTTTGTTTGTTTCTGTTAGAGCTCAATTACTGTAAGCCAATTTTTTATAGCCTTGTAAAAAAATTTGACATTACTTGATTAGTCACACTTTGAAAARAGATGAGAAAATCATAACTTTGCAAGTTCGACTCTGGGAGATATTTGCTTCTGAATGTGGTGGTCTATCCTGATAGTTATTATCASAAATACAGTACTTGCAATATGTTTTAAATGTATATTAAAAACAACATATTACTTGTAAATTGTTGTCTCTCTCTTCAAAAACCTTGTTACGGCACATTTGCAGGGAAACAATTAATTGCCACCCACAAAGTTGCTCTCAACCAAGACAGCTAAAATAGAARATTTTCCATATTTTACTCTTATTATCACATTCAGAATAGGAGAGTAAAACTGTTGGCCTTCTAAGTCGAGTCTTTAAAGCAGCGAGTGCAGGAAAGTAAGATATTTATGAGCTCTAAATGTTGAATTTTTTAGCAGAACTGTGAAGCGTGAAAAAAAAGTTGAACCAGAATCTCAACACTTCCCACACTCCAGCCAGCCACTGCCAAACACAGCTGCTACTTTGTTTGTGAAAGAAGACTTACTTTTTCTTCCACAGCCAAAAAAAAAATCATTTTAAATATTAAGCATAATGATGATGGTGTTGTTGACCATCTGAATCARTGGCTAAAACCTTGCAGTGAGCACAAGAAGAGCAGCAATCAGTAATTGGTTAATTAATGGGATTGATATTTAAAAGGGATTGGCAGGATTAGTAACGGTGTTTGCAGGTGGATGTAAGGCTGTTGGAATTATGACACAGAATGGTCATTAGCTTTGGAAATGGGTTTGTGTTTATTTTTGATGGGCATGAAACTGGCAGTACAACACTTAAAACTATTCTGTGAAGTTTGGAGGAGGTGTTATGAGCAGTCAGCATCTTATTTGCTGTAGACCAGAGATTCTTAACTTATGGGCCGAGCGCCACCTTGAGGGCCTCAAAAGAACAACAGTTTTTTTTTTACTTTGGGCCGCAGAGGGCCATGAGACCGCACTGATTTTGAACAAGGTGCAATACATTTTCTCAGCACTAGTAGCAGTAGTGCACCACTCAGATGTTTAACAACTTTTTTAATATGTAGAAGAAGAACCTTAGAATCCAGCCGAGAATGGAAACTTATTTTTAAATGAAAAGTAGAAGCAAAAATGAAGGTAACCCATCAAAAAACACCAAAGTTTGTCACTAATATGACGTGCAGTTTCTGTTTTTACCATGCAATATTTTAAAAGTTCAAAACAATATCAAATACAGTTGCAGATACAACTATATTTTAATTTGCACTTTAAAATACATTCAAAATGTTTAAAAATAAACTACAAAAATTAATGTAAAGAGATTTTAAAC
>NW_013952559.1:882456-885595 GCF_001266775.1 Austrofundulus limnaeus | reverse complement strand
GGTAATGTCTGACTGGGCCTCGTGCCACTTTATGTTCAACAAATTGGGCCCCGAGGTCAAAAAAGGTTAAGAACCCCTGCTGTAGACGTATGTCCAAGCATTATCAATTTGGAGGGTACTAATCAGGGTACTGTAGCTGTAGTAGGTATAGTTAATGGATTAGCTTTTTGCTAACTTTGGAAACTGTTAGCAAACCAATAAGCTTCTGCTAAATTAGCTTCTGCTAATTTTAAGTCCAATAAAACATTTATACTGAATTAAATAAAACCTACCCCCTCTTACAAGCGGTGCTGGACATATAAGACACTGTGTGTGTAGCATGAAGCATCTAAAGCAGCTAAACCTCAAACTAAAGAACCTCAAGAACACATGCTGTGTTGTTGCTGGAAAAAAAATCAGAAACTGCTGACTTAGTCTTTATCAACCTGGGGAAAAGTTTGGAGGGTTCACCAACGTGGGCCGTGGTGCACAGCTGAGTGACAGCGCTCAACGACTGAATGGGGGAGAGAAGAAGTGTTGGTGCACAGTTGGATCCCTGCACATTCTATCTCTGACAAATAAAAGCAGCTGAAACTGCAGGACAATTTCATGGTATAACTTTTTAAAACCACTGTATAACTCAAAAAAATTTGACCAACCTGTAGTTTTGAAACAGGTGCAAAAAAACTGCACTGAAGATCTCTTTAAAACTAAAGCTTTGGGTTGCTCATGTTTTTGTCCTCTGTTGTGAATTTTTTTTTTTTTTTTTTTTTTTTCTTTTTTGGCAGTCAGTGAGATCTTTGAGATTCTTGTCACCAGTGTGTGACCTGACAGGGATGAAGAAGATGGAAGCGAGCAGCAGTGGAAGCTGTCTGATTTGGTGTGGGAAAAACCTTGACATGAGTAACATTTGTCAGCAGTAATGGAAATGATTTCTTTTCTTTTTTTTTTTTTTTACTGTGATGGACAAAAATGGCCACAGCTGACACAGCTGACAGGATCCTGGCATGAATTTGAGTCACAGTGGGGATGTAGCTACAAGCTGAATGTACAATACCCTTTGGAGTTGAGCTGTTTGTTGTAATGAAGCCATGAGTCAGTGTGTTTTATGCAGTTACTTTGTCAAATATCAATTATTAGTTAAACAGAATATAAACTCGTCTGTTCCTGATTACCAGAAACCGATGAGTTTCGTTGGCATCCATGCAAAATATAGGATTTCAATTTATATTTTGCATTTCCAGCCCAATAAAAGTCTTTTTCTTTCTG
Organism: Austrofundulus limnaeus; assembly: GCF_001266775.1. NCBI lineage: Eukaryota > Metazoa > Chordata > Actinopteri > Cyprinodontiformes > Rivulidae > Austrofundulus > Austrofundulus limnaeus. The sequence goes on along the minus strand of NW_013952559.1, from coordinate 884,347 downwards.
AAAAACGCTCAAATTAACTCAAAAGTACTCTGATTAAACACGTCGCTTCCTCTTACACGGCACTTCAGAGGGCTGGTTTACTTCAAACCGTCTGAGTCTGTTGTAATAAATTTTAATCCAGGCTAATTTGTCACATTTCAAGCACACCTGTGAGCAGCCACATCCTGCCTTTGCCCAGCCTTCACACATCACCTTGTGTCTCTGCAGGCCACATATAAATGAGACTGCTGCAGTGATGTGACACGCTGCCAAGGCTGTCTTATCATTCTCCAGTTGGGACAATTTTTTTTATTGCCGCCACCTCTCGTAGTTCGTCAGCGCCGACRAGCCAGCGCTCTTATCGCTGGGTGATTATGGAGCAGGAGAGTGAGAGACAATAACGAGGAGGGGTAAACACATTAATTTGTTGATTCGAGGGTGCTTGTTTCAAACAAATTAAGAATTTGCATACAGTGATTGCTATGAAAACCTCGGCAAAATCCCCCTCCATAATTGGCACTGCTTCATCTGGGACGCCGATGTGGAGAAAGGGCTTGTGTACGCATATGTAGACGTGAACATATGCATGAATGCAGGCGCTCCTTTCGCWTAAAAGCCTTTCTCCTGTGGCCGTGCGAAAGGAGATGTGGACTGGGACAATAAAGAAGGATTAGATTGTGTCTCGGGGTTTGTGTGTGTGTTGGCAGTTGTCTGCTGCATATGGGTAAACGATTTAATGTGAAGCTCCAGGCGATGAAAACTAAAGGATGATGAGAAAGCATCGCACACAAAGGCATTGAAAGGCCAATATTGGCATATTAGAGCYGTGCTGGTTTTGATTAGAGGAAGGACAGTAACATGAAATAAAATGCTATTTCATTATAGTTTATGAAAAAAACTAAAAGGCTGAAATCTTTTTGTTTATGAACAAAAAAAGAAAGATTATTGTGCAATTATGTTTCAGGGGTGTTGATCCTCGCAAATGTGACAGCTGAACAATATTCCCCAAGGTCTTTCCATTCTTTTAGTGTTTTTACAGGGTTATGGATATTATGCCACAATGCAAAGYGAGTTTTTCACTTAAGGGAGACATATGATGCTTTAAAYTCCTTCTTTMTCTCATTTAAATCCTTCATTTGGGTCCATATAAAGTGGAACTGCAATGCTGTGYTCTGATTTTCTCCTTATTGTAACTCCACAAGCCSCTCTTSTGASYTGTGTCTCAGATCAACTCATTTTGGGGCTGTCTCTTTAAATCCAATCATGGCGCTTRGCACCCCGCTCCATTCCAATTTCCAGAACCATCCATTCTAGTTTGATGGAGGTGTTTACGACTTTATAGCGGCACAGAAACTTTTTATTTACTAAAACTTGTCCATCCAGCCTTACGGGTTGGAGTCTGACCCAGAACCAGAGGAGGATCACAAATACTGTGATGTAGTCATTCAAAAAACCTCAGAAAATAAAGAAAATTGAACAAGTGGAAAAATAGGACTCAAACAGAACATAAAGATATCTACGTAGCATGGGGAGAAAGTGAATTAAAATTTCCCTCACTCCTACGGTGTGTTTGCATCGTCAGGCCCGACCCCACTCCAGTTGGTCTACTCCAGCCCTGGTTGTGTTCAGATTGAGCAGAGAGCCACCTCCATGTGGGCGGGATCATAATATTAAAGGGGCAATATCATGTAAAATCAACCTTTTTGAGTTTTATATCATGTTATAATGTTATACTCTCACATGCCCAAAGCCTTGCTTTGACTCATTCATGCATGTTTGAGAAATCCTGAAGCATTTTTAGGCAGCCATGCTGAGGAGCAAAACAACAGGTGGGGACCAGAAACGGCTTTTGGGACCAGAAAATCCCCTGAGACGTGTCTTTAAGCCGAACGTCCTCATGGCTGAGCGCCCC
>NW_013952559.1:878075-881518 GCF_001266775.1 Austrofundulus limnaeus | reverse complement strand
ACATAAAACAGCATTTTAATAACACCTGTGACATTGATACTTTACTATGGTATAGTATATAAATGTATGCCTGGGAAACACATAATATTGCCCCTTCAAACACTGATTCTTATTTAGTTTTATTCTTGCCACAACAATGATGGACTAGACCAAACTCAAAGGAAAAGTACCAAACATTATACTGGTACGACACTTAAGAGGAGATGACAGAAGGATGTCAGAAAGCCCCCCGCAGGTCTGGCAAAACCACCTCTAGAGACTCCAAGTACACAACAAAGCACATTTAACAGCTGAAAAGTGGATTTTGCAGGATATAAAGTAAGTAAAGTAAGTAAAGTGAAGTTTTATTTATGTAGCACCTTTCAAAGAAATAAATTCACAAGGTGCTGTACATTCAGGGAAGGGGGGAGGGGGTAGTTAAGAAACATCCATTCAAGAAGACATTCAAGACAAACATGGGGGAACAGGTGAAACTGGTCATGCAGCAAACACAGCTGCGCTACCTTTAACAACAGAAAAACTACAAACCACACAAGGGAAGATGAGGAAAACAAACATCATATTATATCAACAATGTGATGGTGTAGGAAAGGATATGTCCCCTTTTAAAATACAGTACGTTGAAAGCAGCAAAGGAGCATTCAGTGAAAGCTCACCAGATGCATGGCAGCTTAAAAAACAACAAATCGGTAAAGCAGTCAGTCACAGAAAAGTATGTTCAAAACACTCTCGAATGCTTTTCTCTCGTGGGAGAAAACACCCTAAATTTCTCAACGTGGAAAGTCGTGACAAACTATGAAAAGTTTCGGTAAACGTGCTTTTGACCCTGGTCTGTGACTACACCTGGGTGTTTTAGTCACTTCAGCTGTCTGTCTCCTTCTTCTTTCAGTCAGAACTCAGGCACGTCTTCATCTCCTGCCTGCAAAAGATTTCCCGTCAACTGCAACTGGGGGCTGAAATAGAAGAGTGTGAAATATSAAACAACGTTACGTAAGACGGATCCAATCAGCTGTGCAGCGCCGAATCGAGTTAAGCATCTGTGCACAAAAACACACATGCTGCCTTCTGCAAACTAATAAACACCCATGTGTGCTCCGCCGCAGCAACACCGACCGCRTGAATGTGCTGGAAGACGTGGAAATCCTGCGAGTCACGTTAACGGCTACAACCACCAATATTCTCCGCACACTGTGAATTAAACTATGTCTTTTCAATTTATGTCTTTCCATGGCTTCACCCGGTTTCCCCAAATTGTTCTCAGCGAAGCAGAAGCCAAGCGTAAAGTATGCAAAGAGCAAATTTATAGTCCCTGCTGGTATCTCAGCGGTAGAACGAGGTTTTAGGGTAATTGCGGTTCAGCACTGCTATTGTTACAGTAGAGTAATCAGATGCAATCAGAAGGTGGGCAGGATGGATACAATCTGCTGTCTTTATACCCGTAATTTAAGGGCTGCTGAGTAATTATAAAGTTAAGTTGTTATTAATCACATGGCTTTTTTTGCAAAGAAGTGCAAATAATTTCCTTTTATTTTATGATCATCTAAGAAATGAAGGATCATTTCAATTAGCTGTGGGAGTYCAAACATGTTTACCCTGAATTGCTTCATACGGAATCCCATTTCTTTGATCTTTATCGATGTACAGAAACTATTATGATCCATATGTTGTTTTGTTATATATGTGGTTTCATTATATATGTTGTTTATTCACMGTTTGTTTAAATGTCTGCCTGTTTGTGCTGTTCTGTGCCGAAAGCCTTTAGTTTTCCAGCAAACACACCTTTCCTTTAGCTTGCTTTAAACAGAGAAGTCGCTGCAGCATCTTGTTTCATACTCCAGTCTTGATATTTCCTTTCATTCCCAGAATCTGAATATTTCCCTGCAGTTACGTTCAGCAGCGGGTGCTAAAGAAAGCATGCGGAGCGACTGTTTCAAAAGGCAAACGAATATATATATATAAAAAATGAATAAACTTTAGAAATAAAAAAAGGATGTTGTCGAGCTGCTCGAGAAAGCAAATACAAACGTTGTGATGCACGTTTAAAACATAAACTCTGGCCTCTCGGTGACAAACCGAAGCTTCTTCTCTTGATTCTTTTCAAGTTTTAACTAGGCAGATTCTATTTTTATACACATTTATAGTTTCAATAATGGGAAAATTTCCTCGTCACGTTGTTGCGAGGCTGTCAGGAATGCAGTGTGAGAACATCAAAGCCACCACAGTCTCATTTTCATTTTACACCTCATCAATTCTGAAKCAAATTCCCTTTCTTTTCTCCTCTCTCTCTCTCTCTTTTCTCACAGAAGTTTTTAATTCACGTTCTACTTAGCCGCTGTGAGAAAGATTAGAGCACTTGAATTTCATTTTGCTGCACTCGTAGTACGAGCGCTGGACAATTGGGCAACRGATGAACACTATCTGTTACGATACGACTGTGAGTGTGCCGGGGATCTTTGATTCATACTTTGTAACCGACTGATAAAAAGTTGTCTCTCCATCCGTTCCTACGTCATCAAAGGCTGCCGACGGCTTGGACACATCATACTGTGTTTATTCTTCTATATTCAGGTCAAATTCCTACCATTTTATACTGTAATCATTTAGAAACTCAAAATAACTTGTTCTTTTTCTGCCGTGCCCCCATTTGGGTTGAAAGAAAATTAATAAAAATTGAAGGTTTGTTTATAAAAAAAGACACCTTTAATCCTCACTTCTTCGTGTTTTGTGGGAGCCCWGTCAAAAACCTGTCTACTATGCCAGCAGTGTCCAGGCATTTAAGTTTTCATGCTTTACCACTGCATCCCCCACCCACACCACCCCACTCCCCAGGAAATGTTCCCCTCACTTTGGGAACTTCTACATCACCCCTCCTCTATTCAAGCACCTTTCTGTCTTCCTCTGGCTACATAAAACTGTGGTTCGTGCTGGGTGTACGCTCGCTGCTGGATCAGAGTGTTGCCGAGACCAAAGGAACACCCCCCATCGTAATTCTGATTGGTATGTAGGCCTTTCTAGTGAGTTTGAGAGCAAAAGTTGCGTTCTATCCAGGGATATGTCTGTTGAATCTCAGCAAACCAGAAGATTGGCATGAAAATGGGAATAAACTAAAAGAGGGTGTCTGAACGCCCCGACACCCCTCTAGCTCAAACCCTGGCCCCACCTCACGACACCAGTCTAGACAAAAAGGAAATGAGGTGGTAACGCCTTGTTTTACGGTACCCTTATTACCATGTAATTACGTGGTAATTAGGGTACAAAAGAAAAAAAACTACTGTTAGTAAAACTACCATTAGTGGGTAACTACAATCAAATTACTATTCATTTGTAACTCAACGCTATTTATAACCAAAATAATGCAACTAAATTTTGTGGTTAGTGGTTAATTGCAATAAAATATAACTTTAAAACTGTCCAAATTACCTACTACTTATTTAGGTGTTACA
>NW_013952559.1:871035-877655 GCF_001266775.1 Austrofundulus limnaeus | reverse complement strand
AAAAACTACTGTTAGTAAAACTACCTTTATTGGGTAACTACAATCAAATTACTATTCAATATTAATTCAACACTATATTTATAACCAAAAGAATGCAACTAAATTTTGGGGTTAGTGGTTAATTGCAATGAAATATAACTTTAAAACTGTCCAAATTACCTACTTCTTATTTAGGTGTTACATAATGAATTATAATACATTACCAGTTAAGTGCTACATTACTGCAGATGATTAATCACTTAGTAAAATTGTACCCTAGTTACCACGTAATTACATAGTAATAAGGTTGTAATTACATTTATTTTTTATTACCTTGTTATTACATGGTAATAAGAGTACTGTAAAAGAAAGCGTTACCAATGAGGTTTACATCTGTTGTTCCAGGTGTGACAAACGGCTTCGACTGACATCACAGAACCTGTCAGGCAGTGTTTTTTGTTTTGTTTTGTTTTTTTTGCTGGTCGTGCAGCTCTTAATTTGTGTAACTTTTCACACTCAGCACAAGTGACTAATTGTGAGAAAAGATAAGATAACAGCAGGGAAGAGTCTCTGAAAATGTATCAAAGTAAAACACAACAAAAACTGCTGATGACGAGAWTGGAACAGAAAGTAGGGAGTGAGGAAAAAGTGGGCTTATCACACGTGATCATCGTAATATTAAACAATAATACTACACATTGTGGGGTTTTCCAGCATAGTGCAGCCCTACTAGCATTAGGAACAGAGTCACACATTGTAACACTGATTTTTCTTCTTCTGTTTACAGCTATTTAATGTATGGGTAAAAAAACTGTTTTATTGTTAAAAATGTGAAACCTTGTTTACTTTACCTCCAACATGGAGCTTTAAACATACAACACAGGTTTTAAGTGATGTATCTACAAGCTGAAACATTGTATTATTTATTAAAAACATGTGTGATTAAGAAAATACCATTGTTTCTTTTCATTACTGTTACAGTCTTTTCTAGCCAAGGTTGAACGAGCAGTCTGGGATGTATAAGTGCATCCATTAGCTTTCTGTTTCTCGCATTTCTTTGATGTCGCTCTCTGGCAGTCTTAGCAGAAAGTAGCCTTCAATCTGACTTCAATGCTTGCTACACTTCAAGCTTCCTTTTAGCTCCCTCTTGATCCTCTCTCTTTCTCTCTCACGCACACACAGCAGCCTTGCCCTGTCCTACCCAAACAAGCTCCTAATGAGGCCAAACCTCCACATTCACTCAGAGACGGTCACGTGACTCAGCATCTCCCTTCCATCTGTCAAAGAGTTTTACACGTCTCAGTCTCACCGTCTCAGCCTCGCTCCGTCTCCGGCTCCTTTTGTTTTCTACCTCTCCCTCCGGGGAGGCAGGTGTGAATGCGCTTGCGGGCTCAAAGCCTCTGAAAAGTAGGACGGCGCAGATCATAAGTATAGGTGGCGCAGATGGGATGGACGCCGTGGCATCGAAGAGAAAACCTCTGGCCTGCGCCCGAACCCTGTTTTCAATGCCTCCCTTACACGTTGCTTTCCGGCAATCTGCTTTCCCCGACAAGAGAGCAGCAGATGTTATGGATTTAAGCTGTAATCGTTCTGCTTTAGCTGAAGGTGCCAACTGTGCTTATGTGTTCTAAAACAACAGCGCCGTCGTCAGTGAAACGTCCCCTCCTGCCGGAAGAGTGACGACGACCATCTTTGAGCTCATTTCAGAGACYAAAACTCGACTCTCTGCTCCAACACGCTGCTCACTTTCAAGTTATTCGTTTGCATCACCCCATTTTTGTTTTCCTAATAGGTTCTTTTCTTTTTCATCTACAGAAATAATTCCTTTCCCGTTCCTTCTTTGTTCAACATCATCAATCTGACTTTATGCATTGTCTCCCTGTGCAGCCGTCCTTCCCTATTTCAATCTCCTGCCTCAGACTCCCATCCCCACCCGGAGCTCCTTCTTTGCTCCTTAATTGGTCTGTCCATAATGCATAATACCAGTCCGTCGACATTGTCAGCGCATTTCTAGCCTCCGAGTAGATGAAGAACAACTGATTGATTTATCCCAGATACCCTGGTGGCACAGTCAATGAACACGCTCAGTGGAATGAGCTCCATCCAGTGAAGCCGGCGCTCRGTCGTCTCCGTCTCACACTCTCTGAGACGGGTTTGAAAAGCTAAAAATAAAAGCTGCACTTTCTGGGTCCTGCGCGGTCTAGAATAGAAACCAGCACAGCGAACTCCTCTTTGCAGAGAATACTTCAGCACATTTAATATTTAGTACAACACTGAGTACTTTGCAATTAGGCAAGCACTTTGGTTGGCTGACTTCACGGTTCTGCAAAAAGCTARAAAAGAAAAAAAGAAGATTTAGATTAGGGTGATGAGCAAATGTGGGGCAGGAAACATTGTCTATTTTTGCACAAAGAGTAAGAATCCATGCTTTTAAAAGTCACAGCAGCACAAAGCATAAAGGCATTGTGGAAAATTAAAATATTTAATGGAATTCATAAATACAATTGACGCTCCATTGCCCAGTGCCCCTTCTGTAAATAGCATATTAGCAAAGTTTGACATGTTTCAAACTTATTTTCCTTAACAGCATAAAATCACAGTGTGCACTCACAACAGTCTCAATGCAACAAGAGCAGAATTTTTTAAATAGTTATGTAGAAAAGTTATGATATTTTACCTGARAGATCTTTGAATGACGTCAAATTTAGTCAAAAGATTTTAATTCTGACTGGATTAAACAAGATAAGCAAACATCTTTAAATCTGGTAGTGTCAACAAAAAAATCTGGCACCTTCCATCATTTGCGTGGCTATATAACGGCCACATTGTGGTGAATGAGGGAACATTCTGAATACAARCCATATGTCCAAACAGAGGCTAATCAAAATGCTATCTACTACAGGTAAGATACTGATMGTTTAGAARGTTTCCAAAGATCTCCATTTAAAAAGATCTGAACTTTGACTTTAAGAAAGGTCAATGGATTCAGTCGTCATGCAACAACCGTTTTTTTAATCCTAAAATAGACAATAGCAGGTCTCAGTTTACATCATCATTATTGCACAAAATAAAACGAAAACTGTTGCTGGGTTTGGTTGAATTTTTCTTTGTCTCAGGCATCAGGTGCAGAAGCTTACACCTGAGGTGGCTGTGAACACAGCTGGCAATGATTTCTGTTGCTGTGCAGACACCCTGACAAAAGGCTGACTGATTAAGGGTTGACAGCGTTGAATTTCAACACAGCTTAAAAAAAACATTCTGTTGATTATAAAGCAACAAAAAGCTTGTCTTTCTGAGTCAGAAATGTGAAACTCCAGGAATTCTGGGTAAAGTTCTCAACTAAAATTCAACTACCCAGTTCGAAACCACCTGGAGAGGTGTCATGCTGTTCATCTGATCCAATCTCCGGCTTGTTTCACACGTCCAGGATGGGTGGAATGTCTCATTCTCTTTGCCTTCCTGGACTCTCACCTTCAGTTATTATTAACATGTGCCAGTGTCCCTGCAGTCTCCTCTCRGCTCGGCCAGGATGGAGAAGGAAAACCACAAATCTAATGGGAGGCTCAAAATGACCTTACTTCTGAGAGAAAAACAGGACCGTTCTCRAGTTAGGTCTCCGAAGGCATTTGTTGTTGGTTTTGGTGTTTGCTCWGTTTAAACCAGTTTTAACACATTAAATTAAAAAATATCTTGAATAAATGCAACGTTTCAAACGTGAACTGTTAGTACTCAGCTTCAATACTGTTGGACAACAGCCACTCAGAGCTGATGCTGCATTATCTGTTACAATAAATCTGGGACTAAAACAAAAAAAAAACACTCCCCATAAACATAATCTCCTAATCACAAGAAAGCAAAGCTCATTTTCTAGAGCTCATGTTTTTTTGTTTTGTTTTTCCTGATAAAGCAAAAAGACTGATTTATCCAAAGAATATAAAACTTAGATATTTTGAGACAACAGAATAAGTCCTGTAATGATGGTGATAAAAATCTAATCAAAAAACCATACGGTTCATCTTTATTTCTCACTGCTGAAGGGCAATGTTGGGTAATAAAAATGACGTTTGTCAAAATGTCAAAAAAATGTCATTGCWGAACAACTTTTGGAGCCAACGCAATCCAAGATGGCCGCTACAGCAAATTGGCCTTAAAAAAACTTTTAAAAAATTCTTTATTTTCCATCAATTTTATAAATATTGTGCTAACATTGGGTGTGGTAGTAGCTGAGAGCTGTTCAAAACCATACTCTGAGTGTTACTGCTCGTACAATATCGTTGCTTAAAACTTTTGCATTAACTGTTGGAMTCAGCCCCGGCTATAATCCTAATATCCTCGGGAGGAATGCCTGCTGCGAAAGACTCTGGTCGTGTGCCTTTGTGTGAGCGAACACGCACACCAACACAGACAGAAGTGGATGGAACCGACTCATTTTTAAATGAACTGATGCTCACAGACAGATTAGAAGCTTACTGGGAGGTGAGACCATCTCATTATTAAAAGCAGAATTTAAATCATCTCTGGACAACATGTTCTGTTAATGCAGTGAGCTAGTGGGTTTATTCCAACTTTTAGAATGAGCCCTGGTTGATGCCGCATTAAAGTCTTCCAAAAAATAAAAATAAAATAAAAATAAAAACAGCTGAAGAATCTGGTCAACATCACCACCCCCCACAGCCTAATAAATTCAACTTGAAGATAAAAGTGCTGAAATTGTTTATCAAGGGCAATTGGCATTTTAAATGACAAAGCTGATTCCAAAAATACTGCAGCGACCTGGGAACAACTTTGTTCCGCCAGAAATGATAAATCAATCGTCTCTGTTTTTTGTTGTTGTTTTTTTTTTTCTGCCCCCGTGGAGAGGCATTCAATTAAAAGTGCAGGACGGCAGCAGCACTGCATGAATCAGCTAGTACGGAGAGGGATTGATAAACAATAAGCTGTCAGAATGATAAAAKGTGCCTTTTTCTCCCCCCTCCTCTCTGTCCAGAAAGCTGTTTGATACAAACCACGACCACACATCAAGTCTGAACARTGTCAGTCAGCCAGCTTGGTTTGAAACTACCTCATGAATGGTCGGAACATGAAATTCCTCTCAAAATCATACGTCTGAGCTGTAAAATTCCTCGTGATAAGGGGAGTCTGTGGCTGCACCGGCTCTTTTCAGTCCACCGCCCCCCCCTGCTTTTATCCTCTCCTCTCTCTGGGAGATTCCTGAGGATGGGCCGTGCCCTTTGATGTGAGCAGAGCGAGGGTTTAACTTTATTCTGGCCTGGCTGATAGAGTCCGGTTCCTGAAGGTATTACTATGCTAACTCTTTAAGAGAGGCCTGGGCTCTGTCTTGGGCAGACCACATGGGGCTTCTGGGTTAAAAATAAAAGGTCGACTAGTCATCCTTGATAGAATGCATCTCACCTGCTGCCTTGATAACATTTTAGCAGGGCTGGGCAAGATGGCTGAAAAATGTTTTATGACATACCAGTCGATATGGCTAATTATTGATTAGTTTTGCATTGTATCTATTTAAAACCAAGAGGAAAAATGACTGATTAATTCTGCCAAACTGCTGATGTGACCTTTCCTCTTTTACCCACAATTTCATCTTGAGCTGTTGCACTCATTTTCTCTTTTCACTCCACGTCGTTCTTTTTTTTATTTTTGGGGCAAGGTGGCAAAACATGAAACTGCCGCTGTTATTCAACAGGTTGATGCTAGTTCACCAAAGAGTGAATGAGTTAGCTGATGCCACCAACCTTGCTAAGCTGGGCTTTAGCTGCTGGGTAGCCATTTTGACAGCTTTAGCAGCCGTTGTTGTCTCCAGTTCCGGTCCGTAAATTTCCGTAAACTTCATCAAATATTTGCGATCAGCCCTACGCTGCTTACGAATAAAGAATAAATTGCACTAGTGTGGATAGAGGAGGTGGGTAGTGATTTTGCAGCTTCTTTAGCTGTTTTGTGTTGTTGTCACCATGTCCGGTTCGTAATTCCATAAGCTTATGTAAACGAAATAACCAACATTCTATCAAACTTATTTTCACATTGCTCATTTTCCTATCCTGATATATTACTGTATATCATTGTAGTTTTATTGCTCAGCCCTACATTTTAGAATAATTTAAATTCCTGTTGAGGACTGACACTGCTGTTTCAGTGTAAATAACACACAATCTCACATTCACACATTGTGGATGACTCTCAGCTACCACATCAAAGTTAASCTCAYTATCTGAAAACTGACTAAACTTTAGCCATTTTTGTTTTAGCTWARATTGATTAGCTGTGGTGGCCATCTTGAAATGGACTGACTTCAAAAGTTACCAATTGAAAATCCAATCCATTGATTACTTTCTGAASGGGCTCAGTTGGTAGACTGGTTGCCTCTCAGCGAGAAGGTTGCCGAATCGAATCCCAGCCGGGGACGTTACTGGGTGAAGATTTTTTTTTCTCTGTGCATGTGTGGGTTTTCTCTGGGAACACCGGTTTCCTCCCACAGATCAAAAACATGAATGTTAAGTTAATTAAATGGTCCCTAGGGCGTAAGTGAGAGAGTGAATGGTTGTTTGTCTCTATGTGTCCCTGTGATGGACTGGAGACAAGACCCGCCCCTCGCACAGTGATTGCTGGACTTGGGACCCATGTGACCC
>NW_013952559.1:865253-871015 GCF_001266775.1 Austrofundulus limnaeus | reverse complement strand
CTTTCAGTGTTTTACTTTGAACTTTGGCTGTTTTCTATTTTCTTCTCATTTTCAGTCCAGGCAGCATAGTGGCTCAGTTGGTAGAGGTGTTGTCTCTCAAGCAAGACAGATGCCAAATCGAAACCCGGCTGAAAGACCTTTCTGGGTAGAGTTTGCATGTTCTCTCCATGCATGCGTGGGTTTTCTTCAGGTTCTTTGGTTTCCTCCCACAGATCAAAAACATGAATGTTAAGTTAATTAAATAGTCCCTAGGCGTGAGTGAGAGAGTGAATGGTTGTTTGTCTCTATGTGTCCCTGTGATGGACTGGAGACAAGACCCGCCCCTCGCACAGTGATTGCTGGACTTGGGACCCATGTGACCCTGAAAAGAACAAGCAGGTATGGATGGATTGTTTCAATAAAACTTGTCCATTGGTTAATGAGATATTTTACAGTCAGATTTATACACACCGGTAAAAAAAAACACTATAGCCTGCATTTTGCTTTTCAGTGGTGGTCGATGAAAAGAAACTGTAAACATTGTGATAAACAGCTTTTGCATTCTTTATGCATTTAATCCAATTTATCTACCTTTGCTGAGATGCGATTGTCATCTCAACACAGACCTACGGGCAGCAACAAAAGAGGATTGAAGAAGTGGATTAGGTGGTATTACCCTCTGCTCTGGTGACACCTCAGGATGATTAAAGAGGAGTTAAGTCTATCCATTTCCATAGCTTGACCGTTTTACCAACAAACCTTCATTTRCCTCCTGCCGTGGAAACACGAGTCTGATTAGTCAAACAGACGACTTACATGTAAAGTAATTGGTTTTTAGTCCGACTGATCCAGAACTATTAGACCCAGCTCCCTCATGCTCTCTTTCACACGTGACTTATTACATGGAAAACCTTTCTCATGAGGATGTCTAAGGGAAAAGCTTGTGAGATGACATTCGGAGGAGATGTAGCTGTCTCGATCTGCTGCCGAGCGGAGCGTGTAAGCTCCCTCCGACCGGCGGTGGAGACGGATGGYAAGAGACGGGGCAGGTAAGAGTGGGCGGAGGAAAATGCAGACCAAAACACATCTTGAGAGGTAGGCACAAACCCTGGCACTCGGTCTTACTGTCTCAAAGCAATAGCAGAGATGTTTTGGTTTGTGTGTGTTTGCCTGTCTGTCAGCAAAATATCTCCTGAACCACCAAACATATTTTAGTTTAAAAAAGGCAGTCATTAAATCTACAACTGATTCACATTTGAAGTCAAGCCAAATAAAGGTGACCACTGCAAAGCATACAGTGAGCACCAATATGCTACACCTCAGTGTTACAGACTTGAAGTGTGCTAGCACCTGAGACTATCCCTTTTAAAACTTTTCCATTAACTACTGGTGTCAACTTTCCGTTAGCAAAATATCTCATGAACCACTAAGTAGCCTTAGCAAACACAAAATGGGCTAACTCTGTTTTGAGATTGATATTTTTCTTGTTAGCCTGGAAATTTAACTCAAATTTCCCCCAGCACATTTAGCAGCTTCTTTGATTAAAACCATTAAATGATTAAAACTGTTAAAACTGTCTGAATCTCAAGCCCCCTTCACATTATAACATTTTAGACAACTCATGTTGACTTAATGTTATGACTAAATTACTCATATAGGTTATTCATTCCAATCATTAGCATTACAGTATGTGTACGTCCAAAAGAGGTGTAGAAATGCATCCGCAGTTCAAAAATGGCCTGTCTGAATCCACTGGATTTCTTTTCAAAACTTTATTCTCGTCTTCTGACTCCAATCAGGATCCTACAGAACAGCATTCAGGACTCAGAGTAAGACCTTGAGCTAAAACCCAAACAAAAGCAGCCCAGTCTGTCCAAGCTGACTCTAGCAGAGAGACTGCAACACTTCTAAAAACACGTATTTCCTCTATAATTATTCAACCTTACAACCTCTTCAGTGTCTTCCTGGTTGCATCCCTGGAGGTGTTACAATTTTATATCACATGATACAGCAACTCTCATTCTCTTCTTTAAACTTAAAGGCTGCAATGATCAGGAATTATAAAGTACAAAACTGCATCTAACAGTTAATCATTTACAAAATTTCCTTCAGAGGTGTCCGGTACATTTTGCTTATTCCATCTTCCAATTTAAGATGGCCGACACACATACATTCCCGTCAGAGGTTTACCTATAACTTCACCTACAAAAAAATTGTAAATTTCCCCAAAAATCCATCGTACTCACATGATACAACACAGTGAAAGGGTTGGGTAGGGAGGTGTTGGGGTGTGGACAGGCAGTCTATCGGCCATGGAGAAAGAAAGAACTTGGGGCAGACATAACAGCATCTGCAGCTGCAGAGGAGCAGGGAGGGGTGACGACTTGGTGGAAAACTTATTTGCTTACAGCCTGCTGGATCAAGCAAATTTTTTGGATTGCTTTATCCATATGTATACATGCAAAATGGGGAGGGGGGATCTGTGTAATTTATGAACAATTCATAAAACCTGACTTGTATGGACCCTGCTGAGAGTGTTTAAAGGGGCAATATTATGTGTTTCTCAGCATACATTTATATGCTATACTATAAAAAGGTATCTATGTCACCTTTAGCTGTTATTAAAATGCTGTTTTTATGTTTTAATAGAAAATAACATATCTTCTCATCACGTCCTCTTCTAAACTCCTTGAAATTGCCCTCTGTCTTATTTAGAACCACCTTCTGCTTCTTTCCCATGCTGGGGGGAGGGGGGGTGCTGCCATGATGCAGTTTACTTGGCATCTGAAAATACATTTCCTCAAATGTATTTTTAATCTGAAAAGAGCTTCACTGAGTGAAAACTAATGTTGAGAGCTCAGCAGACAGTTTAAGTTTCACTTTCACTTTGAGAGCTTGCAGGAGTCATGGGCGGGTGTGTGGGGCACTATGCTATGTGGAAGTTTGGCTTAAAGACACGTCCCAGGGGCGTTTCTGGTACCAAAAGGCGTTTCTGGTACCCACTTGTCGTTTTGCTCCTCAGCATGGCTTCCTAAAAACACTGCAGGATTTCTCAAACATGCATGAATGAGTCAAAGCAAGGCTTTGGTCATGTTTTTTTATGAGAGTATAACATTATAACATGATATAAAACTCAAAACAGTTGATTTTACATGATATTGCCTGTTTAAATAACAAATCACGCAAACCTACACAAGATACTGCATGAGATAACATTAGTTTCAATGTTTGCCCAGAACAGCTACAACTCTAATTTCTACAACATTAAAGTGACTTAGTTTAAAACTAAATGTGGTAAACATGCATTACAGGGAATTTTCAGGCTTTTTTTTTTTTCAAGCAATTGAATACAAACATTAATTTGATTGCATTTTCCACGCTCTTTAATTTTTCATTGTGCATGTGCTTTTGTTCTTTGTGTGCTTTACTTCCTATTCTTGTGCCAAATAGTAGTGAAACAATAGTGAATGAAAACAGATGAACCTTCTGTTTTACCCAGCACAGAAATTGTCTCATTGTTACTTTGACTCCTATAATAAGAAAAAAAAAAGACACAAACTGCTTTTTTATTCTGTTGCCACCCAAAGGGCTACGAGTCTCTGTGCAAATAAATCAAGCTGAACTTTTGCAGCATTACAGTGCATCCAGGAAGTCGTCCTCATCTATTAGTGTTCAAACAAAATCAATATATGCAAGAGATGCTGGTTTGGTTCAATACAGCCGTAGAGTTTTCCAGGGCAACAAGTCTTCAGATCTATACTTATTGACTGATTAGGTTAAGTGAAAGACTCACTTTTCCCTAATTAGGTTTATCTTGGCAGTACAATGAATATGAATTGACAAGTTTCAGGTATTCACTATTTAAATTTATTGTCCTTGAATGTCAGGATTAAAGCACAACCTGGCTCATTTCTATTGTCCTAACTCATGAGTAATGAGGGACAACTTTACCCTGAAGAAGGATGATTTGCTCCAACAGTTAGGGGATGAATAGTTAGTCACACAGAGAGAGAGGACAGGAGGAGAAAGCATGACAGTAGTATTGTTCACAACTTAGTACAGGTGAGGGTTTTTTTAGGCACATAGTTATATTCTATACCAAGATAAAGTAAATATGTTACCTTCAGTTGTTATGAAAATGCTGTATTAAATCTAAACACATTGAAAATGTCTCTTTAAGAACCTCCTACCAWTTCCAACACTCCAACTTCAGCWCATCTTCACAACAATTCTCTGAGGGAGGGGTGCTCTGTGGGGTGGAGGCTCAGCTGCAGCCTGAGCTCCAGGGAGGAGCAATGTGCAGATAGGTGGAGCTTTGTACCAGCAAGCATTAAGTCAGGTCCACATCGCTATCGATTCAAGGATTTATCAAARGCATGAGCCAAAGCAACACTCTGGTTATGATTTTTTTTTTTTTATGGGGGAATGACAATATAACATGATATAAAGCTGAAAAATGTCAAAAAGAATGTTTTTATCAAGATGATATACTCTCAACAAAGCAATGTTAGGCATCCAGAAGGAACGGTCCGAACTGAGCGTCATTTGTGCACGCAAACCAGTGATGGGTTAAAATTTCAACACACGCAGTTTCATTTGATTTCCATTACACTGTCTGAGTGAAGAAATGAATTGAAGAAATGACCCAGAAAATTGTCCATTTACTGCCATTGCTGTTTCAACATCAAAACACAAAAGACATTTATAAAGAAAGACTTTCATACTTATTGAAATTTTTAAGAGGGTTTTTGTGTTTGTTGTTTGTTTGTTTTATTTTTAATGTGCTTTTTTAAACAAATGCTTTTGTAATTTGTGTACTCAGCTGATTGAGACAGAAAATCCAAAATGCAGACAACATTTGCTATAAATGAAAGGTCAGGGCGTATTCATCCTCTTCCTCTGGCCCATTGGTCATGTTCCTGAAGCCGAGCAGGTGATGGAAGTCCATGATAAGTAACATGCTGTTAAATATAGTCAGATGCCTTTTGTGTTCTTGCATACTACATTTGCTATTACAAGACTTATTGCATCCGTATTGATCTGACTGGCTGAGAAATCAACCTGAAACGTGTTTGACTTCATCCTCTCCCCCCCTCCCAGTCCATCTCTTTCACGCTGCGCCCTCAGTGCTTTTCATCATCCATCAGAGTSGGCCATTTTCCTTTGCCTCAGCTGTCTATTTCCTTTTTTTTTTTTTTTACAAATTGCCTCTTCGCCTTTCTTCTCCTTGAGTTATCATTCTCATCACCATCACTGTTTTTGCAACATTCACCTTTCAGCCCACCAGAKATTTCCCCACTTACCATTTTTGTTTTCCTTTTTGAATCTTTAATCCCTTCTTTCCTACTCGTGCAGCAGCATCATTTTTCCCTTCGATACACTTGTCAGTTGTTCTTGTTTTTGTATTCAACACATTTTTCTCTACCTTCAACACTTGCTTTCTGCTTCTTGTCTTCACCCTTATCGCCCCACTTTCCATCCAATCCTCCTTCTCAGGTGATTAAGTGTTGGTTGGGCAGACYCAGCTGGTGTGGTTGGGCAGGTAGCCCATCTTCATGACAGCTGTGCTGCAGTGGCATTGCCAGGTTCTTACTGGGGCAGTAGCACTGGAGTTATCTTAACACCACAACAGGTCATGCAGGCTTTGGGGGATTCACTGTATTAACAAGTAGCTACACCTGGTTAGTGTACATTCAGGCACTTAGATTTTTTTTTTCATTGAAAACAAAAAAATCAAAACGACCAAAAAAAACCTAGCTTTTTTCATTATATATATACTGTAT
>NW_013952559.1:846367-865243 GCF_001266775.1 Austrofundulus limnaeus | reverse complement strand
TGATTGATTGATTGATTGATTGATTGATTGATTGATTGATTGATTGATTGATTGATTGATTGATTGATTGATTGATTGTTTATTTCAAGTCAGTCGGAACAAAATTATATTCATTAATCATATTAGATTTGAAAAGAGAAAAGAAAAAAGAGAGTAAAAACAATTTATAATAACTAATACAATTAATCCATTAAAAATACAATACAATAAAGAATACAAAATATCTAACTTGAAAAGGAGTGGGATGAAGACAAGCTTATTTACTCCCACCCCCATTCACACATGTTTTATACAGGTGCCACCATTACAGATGATCACTCGTTATTTTAATACTAATTGTCATAACCTATCACAATATAATGACCTATCAACAGCYTTARGTAATTARAATTGCCTCAATACTATATACATTGGTGTATGCACATACACACATGCGCACACACACACACACACACCCATATTTACATACACACACTGCCCTGCATATCTACAACTGAACAAATTCATACAATTTCCATATTACAATGTTAAATTGTACTTATTCCTTTTATGCATTAGGATATGATTTTTATTTCTATATACTTACTGAACACGGAGATAATTAATTGATGCTTATCACCAGATCCAAAGCAGTTTTGGACACATTATGCAATATACTGTATATACTGTATATTAATTTATACAATTCAGTTTTGTCACAAGATGAAGACATCTAATGCTGCTGAAGATAGCATTTAAATTTTTAATTCAAAATGTATTAACTGTAAACAATATGGTTTGTACCTGTGGTCCAAAACTTTGAAGTGCAGCTTTTGCACCAGCCGCAACCACAAGTTGGATGTCTTGTCATCCAAGGTGTAAAATCTCTGTCCTGTTAAGTTTATCTCACTCCTTTCACTCTCTCCTCCACTCAGCCTTACAGCTTTTCCTTCACCTTCCTTCGCACGCACACCTTTCATGAACTCGAACCTTCTTCATTACACAGATGTCTCTTACCCTGTGAGGCTGTGCTGACATTGACTATTTGGTCAGTGGCACCATCTGTGAATGTGTGCATCTGGAGGGAGAGAAAGTCCACCCACCCCCCACACACTCCCACCAACCCTCCCCGAAAAAAAAAGAAAAAAAGAAAACTGTGGCGCTCTCTGGCCTGCAGTGGTTCACACAGAGGTCACTGTAATTTCCACTTGAAGAAGTTGGGACCGAGTCATGCATGTAGAGAAACAACCGGAGTGTGCACCTTTGCTCAAATCAGTACAGTGAGCCAGGATGATGGCACTCTTAACTCGGTTAATCGCTTGATGAACTGAGCTGAGCGTATGCTTGTTCACAAGATTCTGCATGCTTGGCAGGGTTGTTTTTTTTCTCTCTGCGCTCTTATCCATCATTACTTTCAGGTCGRATTGACAACTTAAGAAGATTAACACAGAATTGGTTAAAGAGGGAGAAAAGCATGAGCAGAGGTCCTCATCCCTTTTTTCTATCTCACTGCTGATAAACTCTGTTCTGCTTTGTAAAATCCCTCAGTGTTGTAGTTATAATCTAATAGACCCTAAATATCAACCAGAGCTGTGCAGACACTGATCAATAAACTCTATTAGTGCTGGGCAGTAATATTGTTACACGGTATACCAGAGAATCTGAAGATAGAAACACTATTGCTTTGTGTACTATATTATATGTTTGTAATGATGCCTTTTGTTTAAGAGGAAGGGAGCAGAAATGTAGTGATTTCAAATTAGAGGTGGGTGAATCTAAGTACCTGTAGTATTGATACCAAGACAAGAATCAGCATCAAATTGATGCTAGTGCGATGACATCAATACTTTTGTTTGCACTTTATACTGACATTGTTTTTTTTCACAAATAAAGTGAAAAATAAAGTCATTACTGCAGAGTCTCCATGTTGTTTGGAGTTAGTCATTAGCAGAGACCCCTCCTTTACGTTGTTCCCATGTGTAAAGGAAGTTATTTTTGTTGTGTTGTCGACGTTGTTATATTTATATTTTTGTTGCATAGTTTTTGGTAATTTTTTACTCGTGAATTCTGTCTTAAACATTTGTGTAGTAGAAGGTAATAGTGGCTGTTACATTTTTATATTGTAATTAGAAAATGGGTGTGCCATAGTGCTTGGGTGGGTAGCACTGAATGAAAAAAAACAAATGCTCGGCCACTGTTGGCATAATGGACAGGTTTTTGGCAGGGCTCACACAAACACCTAGAAGTAAGGATTAAAAGTGTCATTTTTTTGATCAATAAATTTCCAATTTTTGTGGAAATTTTCTTATATCCAAAAGGGGGGTCCGGCGATAAAAGTTTGGGAACCACCATCTGAACGTTCACACCTGACCAGCTGTAGCTCATTATATAAAACACAGAGACCAAGCTTAAAAACATTACTTAAAGATCTGCTGATTTCTTGAAAATGACCAAGCTCTGTTCTCTCCATCTTCTGCCACTTATCCATAGTCAGGTCATGGAGGCAGCAGGTCTAGATAGAGAAACCCAGACCTCCCTCTCCCCAGCGACACTTAACAGCTCATCCTTTAAGAACCTGAGGTGTTCCCAGGCCAGAGAGTGTCCATAATCCCTCCAATGAATCCTGGGTCTGCCCAGGTCCTTCAACCAGTAGGACATTGCTGGAACACCTCTAAAGAGAGACGTCAAAGAGGTATCCTAATCAGATGAACCACCTCAACTGACTCCTTTCGATGTGGAGGAGCAGCGGCTCTACTCCAAGCTCCCCCAGGATTATGGAGCTCCTCACCCCATCTCTAAAGCTGATCCTGGCTACGATACGAAGGAGTTCATTTCAGCCGATGGATCTGGGATCTGGTTCTTTTGGTCATGATCCAAACCACAGGTGGGGATTGGAACATAAACAGAGCAGTGAATAGAGAGCTTTYCCTTTTGACTTGGCTCTTTCTTCACCATGACTGACCGAAGCAATGCCTTCATTACCGAGGARGAGGCCCCAATCTGTCAATCAATCTCCRGCTCCATCCTACCAACATTTGTGAACAAGACACCCATACCCATACTTGTGTGAACAAGTTCTCACAAGTTTTAATAGCTAGCCTGCAAAATCAGTAAATGAGCCYATCTCATCTATTTCAGTACACATCCACATCAAATTATTACCACAAATTTGCCTTTATAGAAACAGCTAAACCATGTTTTTTCACTATGGTCATCCTGTATCAAACAATCTAAAMTTCTGCTCTGGGTTAGGAATGATGGGCACTGCAGAATATATACCACTCTAAACTCAGGCGTTGCATTCAGTGCTCTGATTGTGCAAAGGCATACAGTGGGGAAGCGATGGGAAATCTCAGTTTGAACAGTGTGTTCAGGAACGGCAACCAATCTGCACCTAAATAATCGTCTCAGATTTATAGCATGGCCTATGAGTGCTTTACTTTTTTATATTTTTTAAGGCCTACATTTCTGGTAAAGTTCAGCTAAAAGTCCTTCTATGCATTTTATTTATTTATTTATATTTTTACAGTAAAACAGGAGGCATAGGACGCTGCAATGACAGATACCCCATAAACACCACTTAAACGTGACAGCAGCGCGCCTCAAAAAAGAAGCTTCATCAGCACTGGCTATACCCTGTTGACACTTTTATTTAAAGCTCACTATTTAATGCTGACTCTCTCAGCACATGATGTAGCGCTGAGTGAAGATCAGACTCTAATAAGCTCCACATAAATCAAGAGTAAATGTACTTTACAACTGTAAACATGCCATAAATGAGGTGRTTCTTTCAAGGCTAGGATCCACCACTTGAATGATTACAGACGTTCTTTTTTATTTTATTTTTTGAAGTATCACTAAATAAGATGGACATTCATTCCAGATTATCGTAGTCAGCATCTTCAACAAATCATGCCTGAATTTGCAGAACATGTAGTAAGAGATTGTGGGCATTTAAAATTTAATCATTTAAATCTTAGCACCTCACACTTTTCTCCAGTCATTTGTTCAGCCAACAAATGCTGGGCTTACTTTATGACTTTTTATTGTAAACTTAATACTTTTTTTGCCGGCCACTCAGAAAAGCAGGCGATCATGTAGTTGGCTGTGTCTGTGAATTAACTTGGATGTGTGTTAGCAAATATCTAACGAACCTCTGAATTGAGCTTAATAAAACTCTTTGGAAACAATTATTGGATAYATATCTACAGCTGATTAACTTAAGGAGGCAACCTGYTTAAAGATGGCAACCACAGATAACTAAKAATYAACAACACATAAATTGATATAACTTGGTTGGGTTTATAGATCTTGGGCTACATTTTGGGGTTGGTGGGAGCTGAGGGTCATTCCCAAACATTGATCACCCTGACACATCTAATTAAATCTTTGTTTTAAAATAACAAAATGGCTGCTACTCAGTAGGCAGGTGTGGGCCAGGTCAGGTGTCAAGCTGGCACTGCTGGCTGACTGCTGGCACTGCTGGCTGACTGCTGGCTGACTGCTGGCATGGCACGTGGTTCATCAACCAGATGTGGGTCAGGTTTGGCAATAATGGTCCAAGTCTTTTAATACTACATCTGGCTCGGTTGTGGTTTGGTTTATGTGGCCCAAAATGGTCAGTGCCACTATTGGCCTGGTTGTGGTTTGGTCAATGTGGCCTAAATTTGTCAATGCCACATCTGGCCCAGTTGTGGTTTTGTTTATGTGGCCCAAATTTGTCAATGCCACAACTGGCCCAGTTGTGGTTTGGTTTATGTGGCCCAAATCTGTCAATGGCACAACTGGCCCAGTTGTGGTTTGGTTTATGTGGCCTAAATCTGGCAATGCCACATCTGGCCCAGTTGTGGTTTGGTTTATGTGGCCTAGATTTGTCAATGCCACATCTGGCCCAGTTGCAGTTTGGTTTATGTGGCCCAAATTTGTCAATGCCACATCTGGCCCAGTTGTGGTTTGGTTTATGTGGCCTAAATCTGGCAATGCCACATCTGGCCCAGTTGTGGTTTGGTTCATGTGGCCCAAATCTGGCAATGCCACAACTGACCTGATTGTGATTTGGATCATGTGGCCCAAATTTGTCTAAACCCCAACTTGCCTGGTTATGGTTTGATGGCCTAAATCTGTCAACTCTACATCTGGCCCAGTTGAGGTTTGGTTTATGTGGCCCAAATCTGTCTGTCAATGTCACAACTGACTCGATAATGGTTTGGTTTATGTGGTGCTGGGCCATACATGGACGGCCTCTGGTAAACTACATCTGGACCACCAAAGGGTCATCATTCTTTGGTGTATCTGAGCTGAGTGTTAGTGCAGTGCGTGGGTCAGAACTGGCCCAGACAAATTTTGCTATGTGTGTACTTTGATGTGAGATTATGTATTTGCTTTAAACTTTAGGTTGGCAGGCAATATGCATTTCTCCAATGAATGCTAGCTGCATATCCATAACCGTGTTTGTTTCTCAGTTCAGAAAAGGACATCCTGCTCTTCCTCTGTCCAGCATCTTTGGCTGAGCATCTGATTGTTATGTAAGACTGCACACACTTATAAATGCACATGCACGAACGCCATGCCTTAGTGTTACAATGAGACTCGGTCTGAAGATACAAACAAGCTGCGGCAGTGAACAAACAAGGCTTTTTTTTTCACACGTCCCACTCCTCCCGTTCTCTCACATCACTCAATCTTTACTTCCTCTTGTCACTTCGAAGCCATCATCAAACCCAGACTCCCACAAAGTGCCGCTTCTAATTGCTGCCATCTCGTTCGTCACTGTGTTCGTGTGGTGGGCTGATGTGCTCATGGACGAGGTTTAGTGATGTGAAAACATGTTTGGTTTAAGTCAGAGCTTGGATTTAGCAAATGTAACAAAACAACATTTTTAAAAATGTTATCAGGATGAATCATTCACTCTAAGGGATAGGACAGGGCTATTGTTCAGAGGACCACAGTTACTCAAAACCAAKAGCTCAGGGGCCAGACATCAGGTGTGTGTCTATGTGTGTGTGTGTGTGTGGGGGGGGGGGGGGGGGTGTTGCCCAGTAATGGTAGGGGAAGCATTTTATTGTGTAAAAAAACAAGTATTGCTATCTTTTATCTTTTTTTTAATTTGTTAATTTTGTTGCAGTGAATCATAAATTTTGATTTTACAGTTGATTTAAAATGTATTTTTGTATMAAATTAGTTTTATAACATATTTTCAAAAACGAAGTTTCTTTTTTTGTTTTGTTTTGTTTTTGTGGGGAGGCCTCATTCATGTCACCTAAGGGCCAACAGTGGAATGGCCCTAGTTTAGTAAGTCACGGCAAAATGCACGTGTTTGTGTAAGTATGTCTTGTGAGTCTAAATCTATATCAGCTTTGGAAGCCATTTTGAATTGGGTTAGCTTCAAAATATATTTGTAGATGCAAAATCTGAGCAGTGGTTCATGAGATACTTTGGTAAAGGCTTTTTTTATACAAACTGCTTAAAAGAAACAACAGCAACCCACTTTGCTCAGACTAAGCTTGTCAACACTGTCYGAATGAAACTCATAAAGCAAACAGGTAAGATATTATTTGGTCATAAACACCCCACAGAACCACACTTCAAAGGCTGTTTGAAGTGTTTTGTTGGTGTGATGTCTAAAGAAAGTGTTCCGTCCCTATATGCAAATGTTGAACAGAGAATAAAAAAACGCTCTTTACTCCTGTTTCCACCTGGTCGAACTGCTTTAATGGACAGTTAGAAGGGAGGGGAACCAGTTTACCGAGAAGGAACCATTTAAGCCCTCTATAGCTGAAAGTGTAAGCACCAGTCAGAAGCAGATGGGCTCGTTAATGCAGTGATGTGGTTATGTAAGACCTGCTAGTGCTGGCACTGCTGTCTGTCTGCGGTACAGAGTGAAACAGAAAAATGTGGAAAAACTGAGCTGAATAACTCCCTCTCTCCATCTCTTGTCCGTTTGAGCCCATCTGTACATGAACACACACACACACACAGGCGGGCGGGTGTGTGTTGCAACACTGTGGGACAGAAGGGGATTGATGTGGTAAATCACAAGGAATTGACTTGTTGTCCAGGGTTTGATGAACTCTTCTCCCTCTTTAACCCATGTCCCTCAACCCCCATTGCATTCTGGGTAACAGCCAATACAGAGGCCGAACACTTAGCTGCACTGAGGACTCAAGGAAGATGAGGAAAAGGAGRGGAGAGCTTCAGCGGCCGATGGAATGAATAAACAGAAAAAAGGTTTCCCCACAGCTTTCATGCATGTTTGTTAATTAATTAATGAAGCACTATGTTTGAGTTTTATTGCAGGGTGTAGACAAAACAACATCCATAATACATGAAAAAGGACTTTTAGCTGTAAAGATACTGAAGTGAAGTCTTTTCAGCATGTATGGATCGCATGCTGTGAGCTTTAGCGCCATGAAGAAAGAGAAGGATTAAAGTTTGAGCATTTATTGGAATATGTCACAACGGTTTCTAAAGGTTGCTATCATAGCTGCACTTCTTTTTGTGTGAAAGTCTTGTGAAGCTTTAAGATTTAATACATTAATAAAATAACTGGCAGTCATGTCATTCGATCGTTAACACGTTTAAATCCTTTTCCCCACATTGTTTAGATCTTATCGGCAAAAGAGAAAATCAATAATCAATAAAGCTTTTTACCATTAATGTTGTTTACCTGTTTTTTTTATGGAGCGCCAAGTGAAAAATAAAATGTAAAAAAATGTCACTAACACTTTTTCATTATTTAATTCACTTTCTCAGTGTAAATTCAGTTATAAAATTTCCACTAACATTTAATTGTTATTTAGCTCACTCCTCTTCCATTTTGCTKATTTTTACTGTCATGATTCTTGTGTTATGGTAATTGTTGTTAGTATTTTTTCAGATTGTTTTCATTGTTTGGTGATATTGACTTATTTTCTTATTTCCTGTTAGTTTACTTGATTTCCTGTATCATGTTATCCTCAGTAGCTTCTTAGTATTTTTCCAGCCTGTCACACTCACCTGTCCATAGTCAYTAATCACCCATGTGCTTCCACTCCCCAATCATCCTCATTTGTATTTAACCAGTGTCATGTCTTCTTCACCCTGTTGGATCATTGCCTTTCATGCCTCATCTCTGTCCATGGTTTTTGTTATTCACAGTATTTTGCTGCAACGCCAGCCTTTTTGTTTCATTAAATCAGTTTTGTTTTGCATTCAAGTTCTCGTGTCTGCCTGCATTTTGGGTTCCACGCCAATCCTGACATTTACATAATTTTAAATTTGAACGTTAACTGTTAGGTCTAAATGTTAAAATCTAAATCTAAATGTGTAAATCTAAGTTAACCGTGCGTGTTGTGGTTTAATTAAAAAAGTTACAACAAAGTTTTTCGGAATAGAACACGTCTGGGACACAAGTTTTGTTATGACATCATCAATCTGCGACAAAAGCAACTGCCAATGCTGCTAACTCTGCTAACGTTTCCCCAGAAGACATCAAATTTGCAGCTACTTTGGTGACATCATCGTCCTGCAACAAATGCAATCGCTAACTCTGCTAACTTTTCCCTATARAACAGGGGTGGGCAATGCTGGTCCTTGAGGGGCCGCAGCCCTGCTCTGCTCCAACACAGCTCATTCAGTCATTGAATTACCAGACATTTCTCCAGAAACCTGATAATCACTCATTCATTCAAATCAGGTGTGTTGGAGCGACAGAGGAGCATTTTAACAATGAATTTCTGCATTCAGAAAGTGAACTAAATAATGTGCTAATGGCATTTTTTCACATTATATATATATATATATATATATATATATATATATATATATATATATCCTTTATTTCACTCCTGACACAGCGCTGTCCTGCAGGAACAACATAATGCTGCTCCTGCACCCCCCATGCTTGTCCTAATTTGCACCTCCATGCTGGTCTCTGCAGCATCCTGACAAAGGTTATGCTTTTATTGTGCCAGATRGCTTTGGATTCCTTTTCATCCCAAACAGCAACAAAACAGACCTCTGTGCTCTCATAAAGGTGGAGCATGATCTAAGTATGTGAGAAACCAACCCTAGAGGCATTCATGGTGATGAATCAGCCACCTGAGGGTTCAAACTTTAACCACAGACTGCTTGTTGTATTTTATCCACCGAGGTGAAGCTCAACTCCTGCGAATCATATGATGATGATCCYTATTAAAAAGCTTGTCCCGTTCGCTTCTATTTTTTTTCACAACTTGTTTCCATGGTAATATCCAGCAGACTTCATTTATTTATGTTTACGCTGCTCTTTGTAAACAGGAGAAGAAGATGAATATCAAGCTTATCGTAAAAAAGAGCTGGAGAACCGGAGCTGCCGGCCCAAAAGCTTGTGAAGGCGTCGTTCGAAGGAATGTGAGCTGTGTGTAACAAAATAACTGGCATGTGGTTTCGAATAAGACAAGATAAAGAAAATAAAGCACGGCAGAGCAAGGGAGTGTGTGTGTGTTGGGGGGGGGGGTGATCTGCAGCGAGCCCATCCTGCTGAGAGCTGTGGACCCCGAACGCCTTATCGAAACCAAAAACACCCATCAATTATTCAACAGGTACAGAGGAGGAGAGATGGAAGAGGAGGGATAGAGAGGGGTTCAGTGTGTCCTGCATGGGAAGCACACACACGCACACACACACACACACACAGACACACACACGCACACAAATTATTTGCTTCTCTTTTGTTTTTGTATTTTCCAAAACTCAAAATGCCGTCACAACTGATTGACAAAGCGAAGATCTTTTTCTCACTAAATAAATTCTGCAACAATAGATGATTAAAAAAAATTATGGCACTTTATTTCATTAACATGCACTGTGACTTTCTCCATGAAGGTTGTGATATACTGTATATATTTTAACTATTGCACTCAAGTGGAAAAGATATGGATGCATATAGGCACTTTATTTTCTGAGATCTGACTTTAATATTAGAATTCAGGTTTTTTTTCTAAGAATTCAGATTTTTTTCTCAAATTCTGAGAATAAAGTCAGAAAAAAGTCAGAATTCTTGCTTTAATCTCAGAATTCTGAATTTAAAGTCAGATCTCAATAATTTTTATTTATATTTAATTTGTTTGCTCTGCGACCCTAATCTTCTTTAATAAGAGCACGTGTTCTCTAGACAAGATACTGAAAACTTAAAAAAAGAAGTTTTAAAAGAGTAAAGTTCGACATTTATTATCACAGGGGATGATCTAAATTTCTGCTCATCTGTCTGTCTGTTGGCAAAATATCTTAGAAACAAGTTTCCCAAATTTAATTAAACTCAGAGAAAAAAAACAACAGATGTACTTCTACAACTGATTAAATTTTGGAGTCAACTTGATTTAGAATGGCTACCACAGCTAATCAATCTCAGCAAACACATAAATGGCTATAATCAGTCTATTCCAGATATGGAGCTAAATGCTAGTGCAGTAGTAGCTGAGAGAACTCTGTAGAACACAATCTGAGCATTAAAATCACATCCTGGATCTGTTTTTTTTTTTACTAGGCCTTAATTGTTAGAATCAACTCAGTTTCTCTGTTAGTAAAATATCTTGTGAATCTCTGGACAGATTTGAATGACACTTCCAGGAAGTAATCACTAGATGTACATCTACAGCTGATTAATTTTAGGAGTCAACCTGATTAAAGATGCCTTGCAAAGCCAAATAACTTTAGCAAATGTAAAAAGGGCAATAATTTGGTCAGTTTTAGAGATCATAACCTAAAGTTTGGTGTGATAGTAGCCGAGAGTCATCCCCAAAATATAGCTCAAGCGCTTACAGACTACAGAAGATTTAGGTTTAAAACATTGGCATGCCAYTAACGGGAGATATGCATTCCTTCAAGAAATGATAGTTCTGCTACAGGAAAGTTTTCTGAGAGATTTTGAGCTATGTGACTAATTGTGCACCACTTTATACGACTAAATATCTTCAAGAAATGATGTCTCTCTTTATAAATCTGTGAATTATTTGTGTTCACAAACAAATGCAGGTTTCAGTAACTTGTTATTCCGTACTCCCGGGCTGTGGGTAGGTGTATTTTTAAACTTTAAACAGAGCCTGTTTTATTTTTAAGCCATGCCCGTCTCTCTCTCTCTCTCTCTCTCTCTCTCTCTCTCTCTCTCTCTCTCTCTCTCTCTCTCTCGCCCCCTTTGTAGCTGAAACACAGACGTGAAATTTGAAGCCATCCTCTCGTGTCACTTTCAGACCAAAGCATCTCCAAAACGTCTGCGGCTCGTTCGCTTTAATCAGCAGCTGCGGCTGCCGCTGCGAGCGACTGCTTCATTCGGCCATCTCTCCCCGTGGTGACAGGAAAATACCAAAGTTCCTGAACTGGAGAGGCAGAGATTGAAGCGCACACCCACACTATCAGCTCCCATCAGCACCGCCATCTTCACCTGCCACTGGCGCTCTCCTTCCACTCTGAGCCTCCTTCTGCCCTGCAGCTGAAAGTCTGGTTCCAAATAATCACTCATTTCCTCCCTTCCACTGTTTTTCCTCTCTGTCTCACAATTGATTTGAGCCTTTCTGCCTTTTTATTTTCTTCTTTTTTTCTCTTCTCCCACCAGCGTTTGCTCGGTCTGCTCTAGAACTCCTCTCTGGGGGTACCAGCTCTGACATTTACCCTAATGATCCCCGAGGCTCTTTGCACAGACATACGTTTACACAGACACACACACACAATCCCACCATGTGCTCGTTGCAGTACGTGATCAAACATATTTGTGTATCGTTTGTCAAAAAAAGTGTTCCCACCCTCGTGCATGCAGACACACCCTGGTTCGCACTAACACACACTAAAAGCACAGCCTGCCCCAGCTGTTGCTAAGTGAACCTGCAATCAAAGTTGTCCACGGGATTCCTGTTGGGGAGTGATATCTCATCTGATTGGACACTTTATTCACACAGGACTGTCTTACTGGCTGTGGATCCAGCTCTTTAGGGAAACACCAATTAGTGAATCTTCCAGGGGGAAAAAACAGCTCTACTGCGGCAACCACGAGTCAAGTTCAGGGGAAGGATTTCTATCTTTATGATTTTTAATTGTTTTTTATATATTTTTTCACAATAAAGCATTATATTTCCTTGTTAATGGTAGTAGAAACCCACTTGGACTCTTGTGTGTCACATTATCTGTTCTCCATGTGGACCCCGTTCATCCAACTTAAAGGGGGCAATATCATGTAAAATCAACTTTTTTGAGTTTTATATCATGTTAAAATGTTATACTCTCATAAAAAAACATGCCCAAAGCCTTGCTTTGACTCATTCATGCATGTTTGAGAAATCCTGCAGCGTTTTTAGGAAGCCATGCTGAGGAGCAAAACGACAGGTGGCGACCAGAAACACCTTTTGGTACCAGAAACGCCCCTCGGGCTTGTCTTTGAGCCGAACTTCCCCATGAAAGAGTGCATACCCTCCCCCCTCCCCACACACACCCCACCCATGACTCCTGCAGGCTCTTGAGTGAAAGTGAAACCTAACTGTCTGCTGAGCTCTCAACATTAGTTCTCACACAGTGAAGCTCTTTTCAGATTAAAAATACCTTTTGAGGAAATGTATTTTCAGATGCCAAGTAAACTGCATCATGGCAGCCCCCCCCCCCCCCCCCCCCACACACACACACACTGAAATGGGCTGGACAGAAGRGGAAGGTGGTTCTTAAAGAGACAGAGGCCAATTTCAAGGCGTTTAGAAGAGGAAGTGATGAGAAGATAAGTTTAWTTTCTATTTAAACATAAAAACAGCATTTTAATAACAGCTAAAGGTGACTTAGATACTTTATTATGGTATAGTATTAAATGTATGCCAGAGAAACACATAATATTGGCCCTTTATTTTTTTCCACAATAAAGCATTATATTGCGTTGTTTGCTTATCCCTACTACAAATATAAAGTGTATTAATATTATTCTGTCTGCAAATACAGATGTAATTTTTCAATAAAGCCAGGAGGCATGGCCTTTTCAAGAAGTCAGTTTCCAAACACTCCATCCTAATGGTCTTAATAGAGAATAAATWGCACATCTCTTTAGATATGTCTTTTTATATATTAAAAAAGGATGCTGCATGTTTAACAAGGGCAAACAGAAGAATGGAATGTCATCCCTCCACAGACAAGAAATTAAACAAAAAAGAACACATATGACACCAGTGGCTTTTATTACCTTTAAACCAAGCAGATCCAAGAGTTCAAAAGCTCCCCTTTAAAGAAGCCAAGCTTTTATTCCTGTGGTGGTAATTTCTATAACTAATTTCCCAGCTCGTCACAACATGAGGGTTGTGTGAGACGTGTGGTTAAATGAAAGCTGGAGCTTGTTTACAACACAGAAATGGTTGTTTCTATGATTACGACACCCAGAGAGCAAAAAAATAAAACTAAAAAAGGTCTCATTTGGCAGCATTTAGGAATAAACATCATCATTCCTGCAACAGGCTACCAGATGTTAGTAAATAACTGCTTTTTAATGGGCGGCTCTAATAACTACAATAAAATAAAGTCAACAATTKTCAACATAAATATGAAAAATTCATTAAATGATTCCTGACTTCTGCACAAAAATTAACATAAAACATCTAAACCAAGCTCATAATGTCCATGCAGTGTGCGCGTATGTGCTCCGTGCTTAAATCGCCTGAAATAAAAAGAATTTCCAGCAGCACGTCTTTAATCTCCAACACACAGTGTGTCCAATGAGTAATGTCCTAATTGTGTCAAAACCAATCATGCCTTTGTTKGGGTCGAGTTGAATCAAAAAGTTTGAACAGAACTGCTTTTTATTTGCTTAATGACAGAATCTAATCCCTGAGTGACACAATACAAACCAAATGAAGACATTCTATAGGATAAAGGAATCATCAGATGCTCATTTATGCTTGTATTTAAAAATAAAGGTGAGAGAAAACACTTCTTAGCATGAGAGTAATCAAAAACACCACAAGGCTAGTAGAAAATGCCATTTTAGGCTCTGTAGGAAATAACTCGTAGCAGGTTCTGTTTGGTATTTATTATTATTTCCTACACAGTGTTTGTTAGAGTTCACCAGTTTAGCAGCTCGGAGCTGTAACACATCAGTGCCTGTAATTAGACTAACATTTTTACGTCGAATGCGACACACATTTGTGGAAATATTGTTTTGTGACTTAAAAACAAATAATAAGCCACGTTGAGCAGGCAGAGCGAGCTGAGCTGAGGACGCAGCGGACAGAAGAAAAAGAACGAGTAACCTTGAGGTGAAGCGGGAGGAGCGGTTGCAAAGGTCATTGATATGCGCAGCCGGCACACGGACGTACGGTGTGTGCGCGCCACGGCYTCTGAATTGCATCAGAGTTAATTGATTATCATTGAATCCCGCACCGCTCATCCTAATTTGATGGATCCACAGATTTTTGTTTTGTTTTGTTTTTATACATTTTTTTCTCCTTTACGTCCTGATTTGTGAAACCCATCCGCTGCCTCGGGACGCCGGTGCCGCTGGAGCAAATTTGGATCAATTTCCTCTCTCAATTATGCCACCATTTGGTGTTTCATGACCCGCGTAAACATTCTGTCACAAATACATATGTTGTTATCATCCGCCGAGGCAGTAAGAGATGCCAGCAAACACACTCGGAGCCGCGCAAAAGAGCAACAGCAGCTTGTTTGACTGTTGATTTGACAATGGCCTGCAGGCGAAATGTATGTGTGCCAATGCAGCTGTCAGCATTGAGAGAGGAAGTCGGGATGTGACATCCATCTTTTGTCACAGTGCCATCAGATGCACCGGCATTTGTTTGACAGTGTGATTTTAAAACCATAAACAAAAATATTGGCCTAACGTTCTGCAAGGGAACGCACATCACCTACGTTTCACACCAGAGTTTAAATCTAAACTACAGAATGCAGTGAAGGGACAGGAGTTGGAGTCATTTTGGTCAGGTCTTGTAAATGACATTGTGGATAATCTCAGACCATTTTCATATAAGCCAAGCTGTTTGTCCACAGATTACACAGATTCTCCACCACATTTTGCACGAACATAAGGTGATTTTACTGACTTTTTTCAAAAACTATGATTCAAATTCAATTACCGTATTTATTCATGTATATATATAAGATATTTTGACAATAAATATGAATCAGCTGTAGCAGCATCATATGAATTCTGGCATTTTACACATAGTCCACCTGGATGCGCCAACACAAGTCAGAGACTTCACATGAGATTTGGGCCATCCTCTGGGGGAAAGCAGATTACTGCCTACTCGCGAGCGCCCCCTCTGGTGGGGAAACATTTTTTTCAGGGATACAAACTTTTTCAGAACACCGGTAGACGGCAGCCATTACAGACGAACTTGTGTTTGTTGTTGTTCGAGGAGCGGCCCGGTCACACGCTAATGTCATTAGTTCGTTATCATTACTAAGGTGCAGGAATACTTTTTCCCCACTTTTTTTCCACATCATGTCATCTGCCTGGATCTGTTATCTTGCTATGAAGCATGGAGGAGAGTTACAGGTAAGCTCGTTTCAACTGCTTTTTTAAGACGCGGTCTCATTTCCGGACTCAAGCATTTTGTGAATGAAGCTGATATTTCAGTTAAAATACATAAGTAAAAATATTTATCCGAGTATAGTACTATACCCTCCAAATTTATGGATCTTTTTGTGGATTTAATTTTACATATTATACTTGAATAAATACGGTAAGTCTCAGAGCCGGCTTCTCCATTTTAGTTGTCTTCAACCAGTTTTTGGTGGATTTCTTGTTATGCTTAGGGGTCATTTTCTTTTTTTTACAGATGGTCTCACGTGTTCAACAAACAGCCTGTGATATCCTGTAGAATTTATTGTGGATTCATTGCTGCTGGAGCAAAGCAACCCCAAACAATTACTCCTCGCCTCCATGTTTCACATAAGGGGCAGAGTTTACCAAACATGTTCCTTTATGGTGTCCAAAATAAAATAAAAAAAAACAATTCTAGACTCATCTGTTTAAAGATTATTATTTTAGAAGTCTGTTTTGTCATTGCTCTCTCTGGCAAACTTCAATCTGACCTTTACGTTTTTTAGAGAGTAGAGGTTTCATCCGTGCACAAACAGAAACAACGTTAGCTCAATATCTGCAAAACTAGGTAAGTTAATGGCATTTTTGAATCGGCTTTAAAAGTTAATCAGTTGTAGATCTTCATCCAGTGGTTTCTACTTAAAAACTGTCTAGTGGATTTTAAGATAATGCTATAAACAAACAACACAGACATGAGTGAAAACATTACAGCTGTTTGCTTTCAGCAATAATTAATCTGATCCTAATGAAGAGTATGCTTTAAATATTTTTGGATGATCCTGACAAATCTCTTCTCAGATATTCAAGCAGAGTGAAAATCTGACAAAGTTTAAAGATCTGGTGGGACGATCTATATTTTGGCCCAGAGTCAGAAGCACTCGAGCTAAGATGAACCAGAACAAACTGTGACTTTTACTGTCATTATCACTGATACTGATCAGAGAATTTCAAGTTTTCAACAAAGAGCTGAATTTCTGTAAAAAATAGATTTATGTCTGAAAGGACATCACACAGGCTCAGATAATGGATTTGAAAATCGAAGCAAAATCCAAAGAATTGACAGAATAAAATCCTTTCATTGTGACAGAAGGAATGTGTTTCGAACGAACATCAAAAACACCAAGTAGCTCCACAACCTTCCATTTAGATTCATGCATCAAATCCATGGCAGCTTTTGTCCCCAAGTGTGGTATGGATCAGAGGACAAAGTCTGAAAACTAAAGCAGGGATGTGAAGCAAAGATAATGGATGAGGTGAAAGAGATAATTGGATCAACATTTGTACACCTAAGAGCCATTTCTCGTCATTCAAACGTGGCACATAAATGTGATCGACACAATAGAAGGACTCAGTGAGACATTAACTTCTCAAGGATATAATTATCTCTGATGTCAGTGTGAATAAATGTCCCTAAATATACTCAGTCGTTAGAGGAGGGAAAGGGCGCTTGACAGAAGCTGGTAATAGTCACATTTTTAGGTTTCATGTTCAGCTGTGCAAAAGTTGTTAAATGAATCCATTTGCACAACCCTGTCTCCTGTTCTACCAGACAAATATAAACTTTTACTAGTAGTAATTGTGTAAAGCAATGTAAGATTTATCTGGGCGCACATTAAAACAAGTTACATAAAATGGTGTGGCTCTTTAAGGACGAAAAGCAGCAACAGATAGCTGTAGCACTTCCAACGAAAAGCTGTCACATTTTAGGTTTTTAAGTGATATTGAAGTTTTTCATGTGAGTAAAGGGTGGAAGTTAGAAACAGAAACAGCTTATCAAGCTTAATCTATAGTTTTTAAAGATGAACAATAATCACTTGGAATACTTTTTTTAGTCATGTACATACTGATTTTAAAAGCACTACACCATTTTCTTAGTTTTCCTTTTTAAGTATTGACTTTTATTATCCATCATTTAKCTATTGTTATGTCTTGATTAAAATAGCTTAGATYCATGCCCGAAACATTATCACAACACATAAAAAACCATTAATCGAACATAAGTACAGGGTTTTTGTCTGAGTYTTTGCAATTCAGCCGTAGGCCAGTAGTGGGCATACCAGGCACTGAAGAACATGTGTATGTATGCTGGAACTTCTGGCTTCTTGTCAACGTGGGTTTCCTGCTAGCACTGACAGCATTAAACCTCCGTTCATTTCCAGTCACTGGTGTTGTATGGTCCTCATTCCCTTCACATTTCAATTTATTCAACATTTATGTGGTTTCMTCTCAACTTCAGTTAARGAACACTAAATTTTCTTACAACTTAATAAACAGAGCACTACATAGCAGCACTGCTTACATTTAAAAGTATTTTTACCTATTACCACAGTCCACCCACCCACAAAGGAGCTTTCCTGGAGCCCACCACAAGGCTTCAGATCAGGAACGTTTCCTAAATGTCATTTCTGCAGGGCAACTTTTTCCATATATGTCAAAAAAAGCCCTTAATCACAGAGCTGTCAGATCCCTGCAACCCTCCTGTTTGAACCCAGCACTAAATCATGCTGTTTTCCTGAGTGAAACTAAGAGCTTACCAAGTGCTTTTACAGACTTTTTTGTTGTTGTTCAAGATGGCAATAATCTTAAACTTTCTTTGTTTTGTTTTGTTTTTTGTTTTGTTTGTTTTTTCTCAAAGCACAAGCAGCAATGGTTAAAAACTGCAGCAAAGAACCAACATGAGAAGTTATATAAAATGAAAGGAAAGCAGTTTTAGTATAATCTATGGATCACTGACTACTGAGGTTGAACTGATAAATAATCAAGATTCGGTGCATTCATTGGTGATTTGGGTGCATTTTAAACTAGATTGAAGGAGATGCTTTTAAACCCTTYTTTTTCACATTTAAACCATTCAAGTAGAACTGCAGAGCTTCGGTCTGAACTCCTCCTTATTGTAACTCCACAAGCCCATCTTTTAGCCCTTTTCTGAGGTGTGTTTAAGATCAACTCGTTTTGAGGCTGTCTTTTTAAGTCCAAATGAGGCGCTTCACCCTCACCCCTCTCCAGCTTCCATAGCGGCCCCTTTTATTTTGATAAAGGGGTTTACAACTAAATAGCAGCACAGAGATTTTTATTTACAATTTAATTACAAGATGCCAATATTGGAAGAATTATCCATTGTTTACATATAGTCAGTATAGTAAAACAAATAAATGTTACACCTAAATGCATTTTTACCCTTAAAATTAGGTGAATTAAAAAACTATATCATTATTTATTAAGCAAAACCTAGAAATTCAGACATAATGGGCCTCATGCGAGAACCGTTCATACGCACAGATTTGTTCTGAAGTTGTGCGTACGAGTGATTTAGGAGAATTTGTGGCATTCACCAATGTTTTCGTATTCTAAGA